>NC_051272.1:80000-186936 GCF_015220745.1 Sebastes umbrosus
ACTCGGATTAAAACACCATTGATGCCATTAAAATGCTAAGTGGGTCCAACCAATTGACATAACCACATTTCACTAGTGGAATGTCAAAGGAGCACACGAGTAGTAGCAATTACTATTAGAATACTGTTAATTATGGCTGCTGCATATTTAATATGTGGTAGAGTAAAACAAAGGTTATGTTAATATGGGTTTATTAAGCATTATAAAATGTCTGTGTGGAACTATTTCATGCTTTCTTTTAAGAAAAGCTGCTTTTTTTTCAGATGAACAATTTTCATTAACTAAATACATCGCAACAAATCTTAAATGTGGATTATCTTTTTCATTATATAGTTTTTAAACTAAGGCAAAAAAACGGCACACGATGTGAAGCACTTAATATGATAACGGTTTAATACCCGGCAGCGACCACATCATGGACCTCCTGTGCCCTCTTCTGGTGAAAACTAGTCTCCTTTCACTCCCTTTAGAATCAGGATTTACATTTGACTGCAATATATCCTTTAATGCAATATATAATATATATGAATATATATACCTCAAGTGCAACTACCTTACATTTTATTTATTACATATAATTTACCTATTTTACAAGTTCAATTACCTCCCTTTACATTACATCTATTTTACCTACTTTATTCCTCAAGTGGAATATTCAATTCAATTTATTTTTATATAGCGTCAAATCATAACAGAAGTTATCTCCAGACGCTCTATCTCTAATACCTCTGTTTATATTTATCTACTTTACCTGTTATATTCCTGTTTCATTTGCTTTATAACATGTGTGTGTTTTACCTGTTATATGTTTTATCTGTTATGTGTTTTACCTGTTATATGTTTTATCTGTTATGTGTTTTACCTGTTATGTGTTTTACCTGTTATATGTTTTACATGTTATATGTTTTACCTGTTATATGTTTTACCTGTTATGTGTTTTACCTGTTATGTGTTTTACCTGTTATATGTTTTACATGTTATATGTTTTACCTGTTATATGTTTTATCTGTTATGTGTTTTACCTGTTATGTGTTTTACCTGTTATATGTTTTACATGTTATGTGTTTTACATGTTATATGTTTTACCTGTTATGTGTTTTACCTGTTATATGTTTTACCTGTTATATGTTTTATCTGTTATGTGTTTTACCTGTTATATGTTTTACCTGTTATATGTTTTATCTGTTATGTGTTTTACCTGTTATGTGTTTTACCTGTTATGTGTTTTACCTGTTATATGTTTTACATGTTATATGTTTTACCTGTTATATGTTTTATCTGTTATATGTTTTACCTGTTATATGTTTTACCTGTTATGTGTTTTACCTGTTATGTGTTTTACCTGTTATATGTTTTACCTGTTATATGTTTTACCTGTTATGTGTTTTACCTGTTATGTGTTTTACCTGTTATGTGTTTTATTTGTTATGTGTTTTATCTGTTATGTGTTTTACCTGTTATGTGTTTTACCTGTTATGTGTTTTACATGTTATATGTTTTACCTGTTATATGTTTTATCTGTTATATGTTTTACATGTTATATGTTTTACATGTTATGTGTTTTACCTGTTATATGTTTTACATGTTATATGTTTTTCCTGTTATATGTTTTATCTGTTATGTGTTTTACCTGTTATATGTTTTTCCTGTTATATGTTTTATCTGTTATATGTTTTACATGTTATATGTTTTACATGTTATGTGTTTTACCTGTTATATGTTTTACATGTTATATGTTTTTCCTGTTATATGTTTTATCTGTTATATGTTTTACATGTTATGTGTTTTACCTGTTATATGTTTTATCTGTTATGTGTTTTACCTGTTATGTGTTTTACATGTTATATGTTTTACATGTTATATGTTTTACCTGTTATGTGTTTTACATGTTATATGTTTTATCTGTTATGTGTTTTACCTGTTATATGTTTTATCTGTTATGTGTTTTACCTGTTATGTGTTTTACCTGTTATATGTTTTACATGTTATATGTTTTACATGTTATGTGTTTTACCTGTCTGTCAAAGGTAACGCCACAATAACGCTAATTTGTTTTAACGCCACTAATTTCTTTAACAAATGAACGTAACTTGTGATTTTGAGGATGTAGCGGCTCAGTTTTAAAGCTGGAGTGAAGGTACTGGCTAAATAACGCTCCAAACTGTCATGTCCATCTCTCGTCCTGTTTTAGTGTTCTAATAGCATGTTAGTGTGGAGTTTAGGATGCAACCAAGATATCTGCTGGCTGTGATTGGTTGTTCCTCGTCACATGGCATGCTGTGCACGCTGCAGCGCTCCAAAACTTGAACTGTTTTTATCTCGGGGCGCAGCCGCTGTTTCCTGAGAAACAGCCGCTTGGGAATACTTGCGCGCCGCATGGCAACAACGGATTTGAGCACGCTAAAGACGCGGCATGTGTTCGGCCTCTAACTTTGCAGACCTTTTACATTCACAAAAAACTATATAACACACTCAATTAAAAGGAAAAAGCATAATAGGTCCTCTTCCCTTATCTTGCTCTTTGTCTGTCAGTGATATATTCATCATTGGAAGTTGTTTTACATCACCTAGTATGTCATGTTTAATATTGCTCTATTTGTTTTCTTATATATGATCTGGGGCTGTCAAAGTTAACGCACACTGACAGCTGTTGTTGCCTGTTGGGCTGCAGTTTGCCATGTTATGATTGGAGCATATTGTTTTATGCTAAATGCAGTACCTGTGAGGGTTTCTGGATCAATATCTGTTATTGATTTGTGTTGTTCATTGATTTATAATAATAAATATATACATACATTTACATAAAGCAGCATATTTGCCCACTCCCATGTTGATAAGAGTATTAAATACTGGACTAATCTCCCTTTAAGGTTCATTTAGAACAGATAAAACATGATTAATTTGCGATTAACTTCTGGACAATCATGTGATTAATCACGATTAAATATTTGAATCGATTGACAGCCCTAGTTATTAGTAACCCTACCCTCATATGTCGGCTTTTGTTATTTTCATTAAATGTATCCTGGGTCCAAACAATAACTGAATGTTTATCTGTATGAATGTTGGGACTTATTGGTCTCATTTCTACACTGCATTAAAACAAACAGTCTAAAAAAGAAAACAGTTGAGTTGAGAAGTTGTTCAGAAACCTGCAGCCTGCTGATCAAAGACTAGATTCATTTAGTATTCATTACACCGTTCATAAGGAACATACTGTATATCTGTAATAATATTAATTATATTGAACTGTTTATATAATAAATCATACATCATACAAGACTTTCTCCAGGACCATAACATTGAGATTAGTATTGTTTCTCTCTGATGAATCCTTGAATGTGTGTACAGATGAAGAGCATGGAGGTCAGGGAGGCGTTTAAGTTCAGGGCTGCTGTAAATCTATGAGCTGCATCTCTAAACACACACACAGCAATTACACTGCTGTGACTTTCCTTGGGACAAAGAATTTGAATATAAAGACAATTAACGATTTTATGTTTATTTGATTTCCCTCATGCTGTCGTTATCTATCCCCAACAAAGCGGCGAGTGTGAGCAAATGGCCACTACTGGTGCTAATTTAAACTAAAGGAAAGGGGAAATACATTCGTTTCCAGACCATTATATAGTGAGCAATGCATTCGCTGGCTACAAATGGACACCATTCATTACAGTTAACAATGACATCCAATTCAGCCCAGCTAATGAACTTCAATACAATCATGTTCGGTATTAACGAGTGATTTGTTGAGTCTAAGTGTATCATTTTGGAGGCTAATGTTGATGAATGTCTGCTTGTGGAGAGATGGGGACTCATGTCAAGCAGCCTCCTGCTACAGCGTGATACCACATCACCACCTAGTGGTGTCACCATGGAAACACACTTCACTGCAGCCTGCTGACTGTAGCTATAACAGAGCATCACTGAAGTGGTAAACCAGATTAGGATCTTATGGAACTCACCGATGCCAGAGTTGCCTCCGGTGATGAGGACGACCTTGTCAGAGAAATCTCGCCCCTGCAGGATCTCCAGAGCCGCGGTGTTTCCATCGTACCGCTTCGGCTTCACCACCACATCCTCGACTGTAAACGCCTGCCGCGGGTCAAAGTATGTGGACCGCTTGTTAATGTGACTGAAAATGACAAGAGGAAATAGGATGTTAGAACGGAGACTGTACAGTCTAGCACAGCATCTGTTTCCTCTGCTCAGCAAACAGAAACTCAATCATCAATCTACTTACTCAACATAAACGATATGTCCTTTCTCATCCGTTTCCTGCTCCCAACCATACGGTAAGTCTGTGGGAAAGACAGACATCATTTCTCTCTAACAGCCAGGATGCATAACAACATTAATATCTTATATATCTCATAATAAAAATAACTTATTCATGTTGAACTTTCACAAACTAAGTTACTGAAAACAACGAACAAGGATCCGCTGGCTGTGAAGTTAGAACACCATCTGATAGATACAAAGCCATTCTGAACATGTTCCCATAATGCCTTGTGTAAAATAGGCGTTGGTTTAATGGGTACCAAACTTGTGACCTCAGTGATGCTGATTGAATGAACCCTTAGAAGATGGTTCTATGAATGTCATTTACAATCTCCACAGGTTGTCCGGTAAGAACATGCAGATGATGGTGATGTATCAATTAGTCCAGGTCACACACTCTCTCTTTGAGATACCACTCATTTATTGATTGAAGATGGTTTGTAAATCCTTGTGTGAATAGTGGTTAATTCTCACGGACGCACAGGAAAGACCATATCAATAAATAAAGAGAAGAGTCCAAAGGTTTCAGCACTGATGCTGATCTGATGGAGGACAGATGAGGTTTGTGATCTGCGCAGAAGGTGATTGGAATCACAGCACTCTCTGATCATGTGAAGACCATGCGCCAAGCCACAGACTATTGGTCCGTGCATGTGAACAATGCATGGGCTGGTGAGGGGATGCTTTTGGGTTAAACTGCTGCAGAATAAGTGACCTTCTGAACACCTTGTATATACTGTATGTGTGACCCTGAAACACAAGTGAATGAAACAAACCTCCAGCACAACGTTTCTTCTTCCCTGTCTTGGGGTGCTCCCACTGTGTCTTCATCTCATCATGGCTGTTAACACACAGAGACAGAAGAAGAGTGGAAGAGTTAACCCTGCCTTCTTCTTTACTTCACTTCAGTTATTGATGGATATACTGGGGACAGGTCATGTTAATGTTTTCACCTGCAGCCTCTTGGTTATACAGAAAATACACATTACATTACATACAGTACAGCATACAACATCAATACCTGATCAATACATACATCAATAAACACAACTTAATAAAAGCTCTTATAGAAAAGACAAAATATTACAAAGGACTGTTGCAATTCAAGCAAATACTAAGAGCACATGACACATGTTCACATGTTCACATGTTCATATGTTCACATGTTCACATGTTCATATTAGGGCTGTCAATCAATTAAAATATTTAATCACGATTAATCACACACATTTTATCTGTTCTAAATGAACCTTAAAGGGAGATCAGTCCAGTATTTAATCCTCTTATCAACATGGGAGTGGACTAATATGCTGCTTTATATAAATGTATGTATATATTTATTATTATAAATCAATGAACAACACTAATCAATGACAGATATTGATCCAGAAACCCTCACAGGTACTGCATTTAGCATAAACAATATGCTCCAATCATAACATGGCAAACTGCAGCCCAACAGGCAACAACAGCTGTCAGTGTGTCAGTGTGCTGACTTGACTATGATTTGCCCCAAACTGCATGTGATTATCATAAAGTGGGCATGTCTGTAAAGGGGAGACTCGTGGGCACCCATAGAACCCATTTACATTCACACATCTGGAGGTCAGAGGTCAAGGGACCCCTTTGAACATGGACAGGACAGTTTTTCCTCGTTATTATGGCGTTAACTTTGACAGCCTCAGTTCCACATCCTAGGTATAATATATATATTGCATCTTTAGACGCAGCATGTGAACGGCTCCTTACAAAAACCAAAGTCCACGTGTAAGGGAGTTCTTCCTCCACAGAAACGCTGCTCCTGAACCACCTGAAACGCCTTGAGTGAAGTCCCGCCTTTTCTTCCGTAATGTGGTGATGTCACAAAGTAGGAATGCACCGATACTGTGCTCATGTACTCGTACTCGCAAAACGGCTCCGATACAACAGCACCGATACCACTTTACGGTGGTGATCCCACCTCAGCCGGCGCCGGCCCTCACTTTCATTGCACCACAGGGTTTTGCTTGCCCCCTCTGACTCGCGCGTGCGTTAGACTCCTTGGTCCGTGTTTCAGGACGGGTCAGGTGGGTTGCAGACATCGCCACAGACCCCTGCCCCCTTTACGTGGGCCGAGCCCCGTCCTGGCGGCACGACGCGGTTGGGGCGCACTGAGGACAGTCCGCCTCAGTCGACAGTCGCACCAGGAGCAGGGGGCCGTCCCCCGGCGGGGAGAGAGGGAGCAGCGAGCCCTTCGTCCACGGTTCGGCGAGGTCCGGGCGGGGAGCGCTGTAAAGCTGCGGCCGCGAGCCACCTTCACCCCGAGCCTTTGCAAGTCGACCTAGAGCCGGTCGCGGCGCACCGCCTCGTATGAGGGACTCCCCAGCCTGCCGTGTGTCGCTCACGGGAGCTCAGACAGAGCGTTTCGGACAGACGGCACAAAGATGAGAAAAGGTATGAGAAGCATGAGAACAATAGAGCGTTTATTAAACATTAAAGTATGTGAACATGTTGTTGGAGAAACACGAAATACAAGTATGCACCTGAAGATAAGAATAACAGGTCCTCTTTAAGCAAATACCATGCTGGTACTGTTGTTTCTCCAATAACCACATTTTATATTCTCTAGGTAAAGAACCATTGGCTGTCTTCTTCCCATGTCACCAGGAGCAGCCTGGAGCAGCCTGGTGCAGCCTGGTGCAGCCTGGTGCAGCCTGGTGCAGCCTGGTGCAGCCTGGAGCAGCCTGGAGCAGCCTGGTGCAGCCTGGTGCAGCCTGGAGCAGCCTGGTGCAGCCTGGTGCAGCCTGGTGCAGCCTGGAGCAGCCTGGTGCAGCCTGGTGCAGCCTGGAGCAGCCTGGAGCAGCCTGGTGCAGCCTGGTGCAGCCTGGAGCAGCCTGGTGCAGCCTGGAGCAGCCTGGAGCAGCCTGGTGCAGCCTGGTGCTCTGTCCCATCACTGATGACGGCTTCAGGATGTTATAATAACAGAGTAACTCTGTCATGAAGTTCTGCCTCTCAGCTGAAGCCTCTGAGGGACAGTACTGCAGCTACTGCAACGGCCCGCGGTGCCAGAGTCACAGTCTGATCAACACAGTTCATATTAAAGCATCAGGCGGCAGATCGGAGCAAATATCATTAAAAAAAGTGATTTTAATAAAACGGTGAAACTAGGCAGCGCTGATCAGATATGAATCAATATTCTGTTAAATTAATGCCTATTCCTCTCCTCACATGTTCTCAGGATCATCTCGTAGTGAAGGTTTAGCTGGAACATGAGAACGTTTGTGATGCCGCCGTCATTGTGAAATCTGGTGAAGGAACGCCAAGTTTCGGTCACATGACCGGAGCTCAGCCAATAGGAACGCTCTCTCTCTCTGAAGTGACCTGTGATTGGTCAAAGTCTCCCGTCACGGGCTAGATGTTGTAAAGCCTGAAAACAGAGCCATGAGGAGCAGAAGTCTAGTTCTCTCTCAGAACACTTCAATTACAATATGATGAAAGGTTATTATGGGATGTCTGCTCAATGATGCCAAACACATTCTGCCTACTGCAGCTTTAGTTATCTCTGTGTAGACTTCATCAGGTCAGACAGCAGAGCTCATCTGAACCAGCTGTGTGTTCCTCAGGCTGCTACCAGCTGAACTCTGTGGTTCTGGTTCTGGTTCTGAAGACAGACACTAACAGATAACAGGAGGATGAACTCACCTCGCATAGTAAACCCATCCATCTTTAGTGGACCTCTCCTCCCAGCCAGGAGGCAACTCATCCTCACTGTCTGTGTCGTCCATCCCGGCGAACTTCAGAGCTGCCATCACTCAGCTGCTGCTGACCAACTACAGACACACCTGCTGACTAACTACAGACACACCTGCTGACCAACTACAGACACACCTGCTGACTAACTACAGACACACCTGCTGACTAACTACAGACACACCTGCTGACTAACTACAGACACACCTGCTGACCAACTACAGACACACCTGCTGACCAACTACAGACACACCTGCTGACCAACTACAGACACACCTGCTGACTAACTACAGACACACCTGCTGACGGCTAACTACAGACACACCTGCTGACCAACTACAGACACACCTGCTGACCAACTACAGACACACCTGCTGACTAACTACAGACACACCTGCTGACGGCTAACTACAGACACACCTGCTGACCAACTACAGACACACCTGCTGACCAACTACAGACACACCTGCTGACTAACTACAGACACACCTGCTGACTAACTACAGACACACCTGCTGACCAACTACAGACACACCTGCTGACCAACTACAGACACACCTGCTGACTAACTACAGACACACCTGCTGACCAACTACAGACACACCTGCTGACTAACTACAGACACACCTGCTGACGGCTAACTACAGACACACCTGCTGACCAACTACAGACACACCTGCTGACCAACTACAGACACACCTGCTGACTAACTACAGACACACCTGCTGACTAACTACAGACACACCTGCTGACGGCTAACTACAGACACACCTGCTGACCAACTACAGACACACCTGCTGACTAACTACAGACACACCTGCTGACCAACTACAGACACACTAACTAACACTGAACCACTGAGAGGAGGTCTGCTCCGTGTCTCCGTGTCTCTGTGTCTCCGTGTCTCCGTGTCTCTCTGTCTCTGTGTCTCCGTGTCTCTGTGTCTCTCTGTCTCTGTGTCTCCGTGTCTCTGTGTCTCTGTGTCTCTGTGTCTCCGTGTCTCTGTGTCTCTGTGTCTCTCTGTCTCCGTGTCTCTGTGTCTCTCTGTCTCTGTGTCTCCGTGTCTCTGTGTCTCTGTGTCTCCGTGTCTCCGTGTCTCTGTGTCTCCGTGTCTCTGTCTCTGTGTCTCTGTGTCTCCGTGTCTCTGTCTCCGTGTCTCCGTGTCTCCGTGTCTCTGTGTCTCTCTGTCTCTGTGTCTCCGTGTCTCTCTGTCTCTGTGTCTCCGTGTCTCCGTGTCTCTCTGTCTCCGTGTCTCTGTGTCAGAGAGTCTCAGTTCAGAACCACCAGCACAGCGTTTCCCGGCACTTCCGCAACAACACACGGTGACGTTGAGCGCATTGCCTCATGGGAAACTGAGGCTGAAGAAACGTGCGACTACATATCTGGTCTATGATGTTCATAGATGATTTACAAATCATTTGGTAATCATTAACAAATACTTCATATTGTATATAAATGTTTTAATTTGTGCAACAATGAAATTAAGAAATTATAGCATTTTTTCATTTCATTTCTAAATTTATTTCGGACATTTAAAATAACAAGAAAATAGAAATAAAAAAAGGGAATGATCATACAAACAAGTGGACAGGCATAAAAAAAGTATTTACATACAATGAAAAGTATAAGTAAAAGAAACTGTCAAACACTTGATGCCTTGGTTTACATACTGGAAAAGAAGTGAGAACAAGAACAAACTTATTTAATCTCCTTCAGTCATTCATTAATAATTAACCAGCTGCCTTATTGAGCCATACATATACTCTCACTATAATTATTACCCTTTATCTCTGTCATACAAAAATATAAATTAATTACTGCTATAATTATCCTTATCAAAATATTTATTCATTAGCAGTCCAGAATACCAATTCATTAATTATAATGTATCTTAATCAGAACACAAATTCATTACTTACATATTTATCATTTATTATTCGTTATTATTTATCTTACTCATATTGACTAGTTGTTATCTTTTTGTATATGCGCATATTCTCATTTATAATATACAATACGCACATGAAATACAATATATATATTGTATTTCATGTGCGTATTGTATATATATATATATATAAAAAAATATATATATATTTTTATATATATATATATATATATTTATTTTTATATATATATATATTTTTATATATATATAAAAATATATATTGTATATATATTTATATATATATATTTTTTTTTATATATATATATAAATATTTTTATATATACAATATGCACATGAAATACAATATATATATATATATATATATTTTTATATATATATATTTTTTTATATATATATTTTTATATATATATATATTTATATATACACAATACGCACATGAAATACAATATATATATATACATATATATATATTGTATTAATGAATTGGTATTCTGGACTGCTAATGAATAAATATTTTGATAAGGATAATTATAGCAGTAATTAATTTATATTTTTGTATGACAGAGATATATATATATATATATATAATAAACACAGGTATATATATATATAATAATAAACACAGGTATAACATATGTATATATATATATAAACACAGGTGTTATTATTATTATTATTATCATTTAATTGTTATTAATTACACCTGTGTTTACCCTGCAATGACATGTCATGCTGTGAAAGGGCCGACTGACTGCCACTGAGTCGAGTAGAAAGAAGGGGAAGATTAGTAACTTCCACATTCTGTATAAACATTGTGTGTTTGATATTTTTAGATTTTATGTGTGTGAGTAAATTGTTTCTTTATGTCTTTGCAAACGTCCTCAGAGAGAAGCTGCTCTGCATCGTGACGTCTTCAGAGAGAAGCCGTTCTGCGCACACTTGGCTGCTTTCTTTCCTTCCACTCCTGTTTGCTAGTGTAGGGATTGATCTCCTGCTTTAATTAAGCAGTTTCTGTTCTTACTGCGGGGGACAGGGAGAGTCGTCTCTATTCTGGCTATTTCACGATTTCCAAGGAAACTTGAAATATGTGACACTTGCATGCTTTATTGTGCCGACTTTGAGGAATCTGCTGGGACTTGTTCAGCCAGGTACCTAGTTTAGTATAATTGACTGCAAAGATGCTTACTTTCATTTCCCTTATTGGAAACAGACTCAGAGTTCCTCCAGCTCCAGTTTTCCTTTCAGAGAACAGTCATTGAGCATTTTCCTCCCCATAAATGTGGAGCAGAGGTCAAGTTGCTGATGCACTTAAACGTGATGATCTTGCTGTTATGGAGATCATTATGATGGCACAGTCACAAGAATGTGTGATGTTTGTTTCAGATTGTGCAAATGATGCACTTAAGATAATGTAACAGGAAAAACACTCCCCCCCAACCTGGCAAACCAGTCCTACCCCCCCAACTACTGTCCACCATGACTGCTTACAAAGACACAACGTTAGCAGTCAGAAGCTGTGGGACCTGATGAGCCTGCTACACAGGGTCCTGTCACACGCTCTTCTTCAACACTTAGATTTTGCTGAGTTGCGAATCTTTTTGTCAAAATACTATTTCCATCCAAGGTTATGAATGAACTCTCACACTCAATGGGAGATAAAGGTGCATATATTTCTCAAAGCAACCTGCAGGTGTTCAGTGTGTTCACATTTTAAGTACTAAGAGCTGTACCTCTACTCAAGTAGCCTTCTGTACGTAAGTACACATTGATGTTACTTTACACTTCTACTCATTACATTTCAGAGGGAAATATTGTACAGTTTATGCTAATACATGTATCTGACAGCTACAACTATTAGTTACTAGATTAAGAGGACAGTGCTTGGTATTTCCTCAACTGATCTCAACATGGCTGCAGGGTCACAAACTTTCTCATTTTCCAGCTAAACCGTGCACTACAAGATGATTCTGAGAACAAGTGAGGAGAGAAATAGGCATTAACGTAACAGAATATTAATTCAGTGAATGTCCAGTGGACGTTTGTGCAGAAATAACTGCTGCAGCTCCTCCAGACCAACAGAGGTTTCCCGTGTCTTGTGAAGTGACGGGGCTCCGCAGAGAGAAACGTTATCGTCTCCGACCAAAACTCCGGCGTCTCCCCCGTTCCCTCCGGCCGCGGTCGGGAGGCTGAGGCGGGAAAAGCCAACACTAGGATCAGCATTGATTCATGGAGAGACCTTGGTCTGGTCAGCTAACATTACTGCCAAGCAGCTGAAATATAGAGTGATATTGTGCTTTTAGCTGACGTGTGTCTCCTCACTGTGTTGAGCGATGCTCCTTCATGTCTATGTAGAGCGAGCACAAGCGCCAGCAACAGGACGCTGACTTTAGTTGACTTAACGGCTACAGGTGAAGCTGTTAACAACACATTTAGGATTCTTACTAACAGGCCCTTTAAGTATAAATATCTGTAAAGTTTTGTATACGCTGGGATAACGCCTTTTCCAAATAGAAATTAAATAACATTTTAGAAAAGAAGCTTCCAGTGACCTCTGACGATGAGAGGAGGCAGAGTGCATCATCCTCATCATCATCAGTGTCTCTGTGATGGTTCAGTGCATCCTGATCCTGAGTCGGTCACCGCGCATGCCCCTGGGCAGCAGAAAGGGGGCGGGGCCAGGAGGCGTGTGCGTGTGTGTGTCTCAGACAGTGACGGGAGTCTGCTGGATATAACGGTTCTTACAGACTCAGTCTCTTCAGGCTGGAACTGTGACACATTAAAGGGTTAAAGGCTGTATATATTAATGCAGATGTGAAGCTGGTCCTGGTTGTGGTGCTGGTCCTGGTTCTGGTTCTGGACTAGAGAGAGTCCTGTTCCCTCCATGAAGCGCTGCGATGCCCTCTGATTTCATCTCCCTCCTCAGCTCCGACCTGGACCTCAACTCACCCAAATCACTCTACTCCAAAGGTAAGACCATAAACTCTCTAGATACAGTTAGATACAGTTACATACAGGCTGTACTGACGCTGTGAGACCCGACCTGTCTGTCTGCTCTCTGAGAGGAAGTAGCACTGGTAGCTCCGTTAAGCTGCTAGCAAGGTTAGCTTCTCTTCTGTTAGCTCACCGAGCTAGCTGCTGCTAGCAGTTAGCTGCTGCTAGCTGCTGCTAGCTGCTAACAGCAGCTAGCTGGTTGGTTAGCTAGTTAGCTGTTAGCTGTTAGCTGTTAGCTGTTAGCTGTTAGCTGTTAGCTGTTAGCTGGTCTGTTATCTGTCCGGGTCACATGCGGGTCTGAACTGTGCTACTAGCTGCTGCTAGTCTGATCACAACACTGAGATGTTCTCTGATCGATCACTGATTATTAGTGGACTGATCTGATGGTTAGCATCCTGTTAGCATCATCAGGTTCATCACACCGTTAGCATCATCAGGTTCACCATCACACCGTTAACATCATCAGGTTCATCACACCGTTAGCATCATCAGGTTCATCATCACACCGTTAGCATCATCAGGTTCATCACACCGTTAGCATCATCAGGTTCATCACACCGTTAACATCATCAGGTTCATCATCACACCGTTAGCATCATCAGGTTCACCATCACACCGTTAACATCATCAGGTTCATCATCACACCGTTAGCATCATCAGGTTCACCATCACACCGTTAACATCATCAGGTTCATCACACCGTTAACATCATCAGGTTCACCATCACACCGTTAACATCATCAGGTTCATCACACCGTTAACATCATCAGGTTCATCACACCGTTAACATCATCAGGTTCATCACACCGTTAGCATCATCAGGTTCATCACACCGTTAGCATCATCAGGTTCACCATCACACCGTTAACATCATCAGGTTCATCACACCGTTAACATCATCAGGTTCATCACACCGTTAACATCATCAGGTTCACCATCACACCGTTAGCATCATCAGGTTCATCACACCGTTAGCATCATCAGGTTCACCATCACACCGTTAACATCATCAGGTTCATCACACCGTTAACATCATCAGGTTCATCACACCGTTAACATCATCAGGTTCATCACACCGTTAGCATCATCAGGTTCATCACACCGTTAGCATCATCAGGTTCACCATCACACCGTTAGCATCATCAGGTTCACCATCACACCGTTAACATCATCAGGTTCATCACACCGTTAACATCATCAGGTTCATCACACCGTTAACATCATCAGGTTCATCACACCGTTAACATCATCAGGTTCATCACACCGTTAACATCATCAGGTTCATCACACCGTTAACATCATCAGGTTCATCACACCGTTAACATCATCAGGTTCACCATCACACCGTTAACATCATCAGGTTCACCATCACACCGTTAACATCATCAGGTTCATCACACCGTTAACATCATCAGGTTCATCACACCGTTAACATCATCAGGTTCATCACACCGTTAACATCATCAGGTTCATCACACCGTTAACATCATCAGGTTCATCACACCGTTAACATCATCAGGTTCACCATCACACCGTTAACATCATCAGGTTCACCATCACACCGTTAACATCATCAGGTTCATCACACCGTTAACATCATCAGGTTCACCATCACACCGTTAACATCATCAGGTTCATCATCACACCGTTAACATCATCAGGTTCATCATCACACCGTTAGCATCATCAGGTTCATCACACCGTTAACATCATCAGGTTCATCACACCGTTAACATCATCAGGTTCATCACACCGTTAACATCATCAGGTTCATCACACCGTTAACATCATCAGGTTCATCACACCGTTAACATCATCAGGTTCATCACACCGTTAGCATCATCAGGTTCATCACACCGTTAACATCATCAGGTTCATCATCACACCGTTAACATCATCAGGTTCATCACACCGTTAACATCATCAGGTTCATCACACCGTTAACATCATCAGGTTCATCACACCGTTAACATCATCAGGTTCATCACACCGTTAACATCATCAGGTTCATCACACCGTTAACATCATCAGGTTCATCATCACACCGTTAACATCATCAGGTTCATCATCACACCGTTAACATCATCAGGTTCATCACACCGTTAACATCATCAGGTTCATCACACCGTTAGCATCATCAGGTTCATCATCACACCGTTAACATCATCAGGTTCATCACACCGTTAACATCATCAGGTTCATCACACCGTTAACATCATCAGGTTCATCACACCGTTAACATCATCAGGTTCATCACACCGTTAACATCATCAGGTTCATCATCACACCGTTAACATCATCAGGTTCATCACACCGTTAACATCATCAGGTTCATCATCACACCGTTAACATCATCAGGTTCATCATCACACCGTTAACATCATCAGGTTCATCACACCGTTAGCATCATCAGGTTCATCATCACACCGTTAACATCATCAGGTTCATCACACCGTTAACATCATCAGGTTCATCACACCGTTAACATCATCAGGTTCATCACACCGTTAACATCATCAGGTTCATCACACCGTTAACATCATCAGGTTCATCATCACACCGTTAACATCATCAGGTTCATCACACCGTTAGCATCATCAGGTTCATCATCACACCGTTAACATCATCAGGTTCATCACACCGTTAGCATCATCAGGTTCATCATCACACCGTTAACATCATCAGGTTCATCATCACACCGTTAACATCATCAGGTTCATCACACCGTTAACATCATCAGGTTCATCACACCGTTAACATCATCAGGTTCATCATCACACCGTTAACATCATCAGGTTCATCACACCGTTAGCATCATCAGGTTCATCATCACACCGTTAACATCATCAGGTTCATCACACCGTTAGCATCATCAGGTTCATCATCACACCGTTAACATCATCAGGTTCATCATCACACCGTTAACATCATCAGGTTCATCACACCGTTAGCATCATCAGGTTCATCATCACACCGTTAACATCATCAGGTTCATCACACCGTTAGCATCATCAGGTTCATCATCACACCGTTAACATCATCAGGTTCATCACACCGTTAACATCATCAGGTTCATCACACCGTTAACATCATCAGGTTCATCATCACACCGTTAACATCATCAGGTTCATCACACCGTTAACATCATCAGGTTCATCATCACACCGTTAACATCATCAGGTTCATCATCACACCGTTAACATCATCAGGTTCATCACACCGTTAACATCATCAGGTTCATCACACCGTTAGCATCATCAGGTTCATCATCACACCGTTAACATCATCAGGTTCATCATCACACCGTTAACATCATCAGGTTCATCATCACACCGTTAGCATCATCAGGTTCATCACACCGTTAACATCATCAGGTTCATCATCACACCGTTAACATCATCAGGTTCATCACACCGTTAACATCATCAGGTTCATCACACCGTTAACATCATCAGGTTCATCACACCGTTAACATCATCAGGTTCATCATCACACCGTTAACATCATCAGGTTCATCACACCGTTAGCATCATCAGGTTCATCATCACACCGTTAACATCATCAGGTTCATCATCACACCGTTAGCATCATCAGGTTCATCATCACACCGTTAACATCATCAGGTTCATCACACCGTTAGCATCATCAGGTTCATCACACCGTTAACATCATCAGGTTCATCATCACACCGTTAGCATCATCAGGTTCATCACACCGTTAACATCATCAGGTTCATCACACCGTTAACATCATCAGGTTCATCACACCGTTAACATCATCAGGTTCATCACACCGTTAACATCATCAGGTTCATCACACCGTTAGCATCATCAGGTTCATCATCACACCGTTAACATCATCAGGTTCATCACACCGTTAACATCATCAGGTTCACCATCACACCGTTAACATCATCAGGTTCATCACACCGTTAACATCATCAGGTTCATCATCACACCGTTAACATCATCAGGTTCATCACACCGTTAACATCATCAGGTTCATCACACCGTTAACATCATCAGGTTCACCATCACACCGTTAGCATCATCAGGTTCATCATCACACCGTTAACATCATCAGGTTCATCACACCGTTAACATCATCAGGTTCATCACACCGTTAGCATCATCAGGTTCATCACACCGTTAGCATCATCAGGTTCATCATCACACCGTTAACATCATCAGGTTCATCACACCGTTAGCATCATCAGGTTCATCATCACACCGTTAACATCATCAGGTTCATCACACCGTTAACATCATCAGGTTCATCACACCGTTAGCATCATCAGGTTCATCACACCGTTAGCATCATCAGGTTCATCATCACACCGTTAACATCATCAGGTTCATCACACCGTTAGCATCATCAGGTTCATCATCACACCGTTAACATCATCATCATCACACCGTTAACATCATCAGGTTCATCACACCGTTAACATCATCAGGTTCATCACACCGTTAGCATCATCAGGTTCATCATCACACCGTTAACATCATCAGGTTCATCACACCGTTAGCATCATCAGGTTCATCATCACACCGTTAACATCATCAGGTTCATCACACCGTTAACATCATCAGGTTCATCACACCGTTAACATCATCAGGTTCATCACACCGTTAGCATCATCAGGTTCATCATCACACCGTTAACATCATCAGGTTCATCACACCGTTAGCATCATCAGGTTCATCATCACACCGTTAACATCATCAGGTTCATCACACCGTTAACATCATCAGGTTCATCACACCGTTAACATCATCAGGTTCATCATCACACCGTTAACATCATCAGGTTCATCACACCGTTAACATCATCAGGTTCATCACACCGTTAACATCATCAGGTTCATCACACCGTTAACATCATCAGGTTCATCACACCGTTAGCATCATCAGGTTCATCATCACACCGTTAACATCATCAGGTTCATCACACCGTTAGCATCATCAGGTTCATCACACCGTTAACATCATCAGGTTCATCACACCGTTAGCATCATCAGGTTCATCACACCGTTAACATCATCAGGTTCATCATCACACCGTTAACATCATCAGGTTCATCACACCGTTAGCATCATCAGGTTCATCACACCGTTAGCATCATCAGGTTCATCATCACACCGTTAACATCATCAGGTTCATCATCACACCGTTAACATCATCAGGTTCATCATCACACCGTTAACATAATCAGGTTCATCATCACACCGTTAGCATCATCAGGTTCATCATCACACCGTTAACATCATCAGGTTCATCATCACACCGTTAACATCATCAGGTTCATCATCACACCGTTAACATAATCAGGTTCATCATCACACCGTTAGCATCATCAGGTTCATCATCACACCGTTAACATCATCAGGTTCATCATCACACCGTTAACATCATCAGGTTCATCATCACACCGTTAACATCATCAGGTTCATCATCACACCGTTAACATCATCAGGTTCATCACACCGTTAACATCATCAGGTTCATCATCACACCGTTAACATCATCAGGTTCATCACACCGTTAACATCATCAGGTTCATCACACCGTTAACATCATCAGGTTCATCATCACACCGTTAACATCATCAGGTTCATCACACCGTTAACATCATCAGGTTCATCACACCGTTAACATCATCAGGTTCATCACACCGTTAACATCATCAGGTTCATCACACCGTTAACATCATCAGGTTCATCATCACACCGTTAACATCATCAGGTTCATCATCACACCGTTAACATCATCAGGTTCATCACACCGTTAACATCATCAGGTTCATCACACCATTAACATCATCAGGTTCATCACACCGTTAACATCATCAGGTTCATCACACCGTTAACATCATCAGGTTCATCATCACACCGTTAACATCATCAGGTTCATCATCACACCGTTAACATCATCAGGTTCATCACACCGTTAACATCATCAGGTTCATCACACCGTTAACATCATCAGGTTCATCACACCGTTAACATCATCAGGTTCATCACACCGTTAACATCATCAGGTTCATCACACCGTTAACATCATCAGGTTCATCATCACACCGTTAACATCATCAGGTTCACCATCACACCGTTAACATCATCAGGTTCATCACACCGTTAGCATCATCAGGTTCATCATCACACCGTTAGCATCATCAGGTTCATCACACCGTTAACATCATCAGGTTCACCATCACACCGTTAACATCATCAGGTTCATCACACCGTTAACATCATCAGGTTCATCACACCGTTAACATCATCAGGTTCATCACACCGTTAACATCATCAGGTTCATCACACCGTTAACATCATCAGGTTCACCATCACACCGTTAACATCATCAGGTTCATCACACCGTTAACATCATCAGGTTCATCACACCGTTAGCATCATCAGGTTCATCACACCGTTAGCATCATCAGGTTCATCACACCGTTAACATCATCAGGTTCATCACACCGTTAGCATCATCAGGTTCATCATCACACCGTTAGCATCATCAGGTTCATCACACCGTTAACATCATCAGGTTCATCACACCGTTAACATCATCAGGTTCATCACACCGTTAACATCATCAGGTTCATCACACCGTTAACATCATCAGGTTCATCATCACACCGTTAACATCATCAGGTTCATCATCACACCGTTAACATCATCAGGTTCATCACACCGTTAACATCATCAGGTTCATCACACCGTTAACATCATCAGGTTCATCACACCGTTAACATCATCAGGTTCATCATCACACCGTTAACATCATCAGGTTCATCATCACACCGTTAACATCATCAGGTTCATCACACCGTTAACATCATCAGGTTCATCACACCGTTAACATCATCAGGTTCATCACACCGTTAACATCATCAGGTTCATCACACCGTTAACATCATCAGGTTCATCATCACACCGTTAACATCATCAGGTTCATCATCACACCGTTAACATCATCAGGTTCATCACACCGTTAACATCATCAGGTTCATCACACCGTTAACATCATCAGGTTCATCACACCGTTAACATCATCAGGTTCATCACACCGTTAACATCATCAGGTTCATCATCACACCGTTAACATCATCAGGTTCATCATCACACCGTTAACATCATCAGGTTCACCATCACACCGTTAACATCATCAGGTTCATCACACCGTTAGCATCATCAGGTTCATCATCACACCGTTAGCATCATCAGGTTCATCACACCGTTAACATCATCAGGTTCACCATCACACCGTTAACATCATCAGGTTCATCACACCGTTAACATCATCAGGTTCATCACACCGTTAACATCATCAGGTTCATCACACCGTTAACATCATCAGGTTCACCATCACACCGTTAACATCATCAGGTTCATCACACCGTTAACATCATCAGGTTCATCACACCGTTAGCATCATCAGGTTCATCACACCGTTAACATCATCAGGTTCATCACACCGTTAACATCATCAGGTTCATCACACCGTTAGCATCATCAGGTTCATCATCACACCGTTAGCATCATCAGGTTCATCACACCGTTAACATCATCAGGTTCATCACACCGTTAACATCATCAGGTTCATCACACCGTTAACATCATCAGGTTCACCATCACACCGTTAGCATCATCAGGTTCATCATCACACCGTTAACATCATCAGGTTCATCATCACACCGTTAACATCATCAGGTTCATCACACCGTTAACATCATCAGGTTCATCACACCGTTAACATCATCAGGTTCATCATCACACCGTTAACATCATCAGGTTCATCACACCGTTAACATCATCAGGTTCATCATCACACCGTTAACATCATCAGGTTCATCACACCGTTAACATCATCAGGTTCATCACACCGTTAACATCATCAGGTTCATCACACCGTTAGCATCATCAGGTTCATCATCACACCGTTAACATCATCAGGTTCATCACACCGTTAACATCATCAGGTTCATCACACCGTTAGCATCATCAGGTTCATCACACCGTTAACATCATCAGGTTCATCACACCGTTAACATCATCAGGTTCATCATCACACCGTTAACATCATCAGGTTCATCACACCGTTAACATCATCAGGTTCATCACACCGTTAACATCATCAGGTTCATCACACCGTTAGCATCATCAGGTTCATCACACCGTTAACATCATCAGGTTCACCATCACACCGTTAACATCATCAGGTTCATCACACCGTTAGCATCATCAGGTTCACCATCACACCGTTAACATCATCAGGTTCATCACACCGTTAACATCATCAGGTTCACCATCACACCGTTAACATCATCAGGTTCATCACACCGTTAACATCATCAGGTTCATCATCACACCGTTAACATCATCAGGTTCATCACACCGTTAACATCATCAGGTTCACCATCACACCGTTAGCATCATCAGGTTCATCATCACACCGTTAACATCATCAGGTTCATCACACCGTTAGCATCATCAGGTTCACCATCACACCGTTAACATCATCAGGTTCATCACACCGTTAGCATCATCAGGTTCATCATCACACCGTTAACATCATCAGGTTCATCACACCGTTAGCATCATCAGGTTCATCACACCGTTAGCATCATCAGGTTCATCATCACACCGTTAACATCATCAGGTTCATCACACCGTTAGCATCATCAGGTTCATCATCACACCGTTAACATCATCAGGTTCATCACACCGTTAACATCATCAGGTTCATCACACCGTTAACATCATCAGGTTCATCACACCGTTAGCATCATCAGGTTCATCATCACACCGTTAACATCATCAGGTTCATCACACCGTTAGCATCATCAGGTTCATCACACCGTTAACATCATCAGGTTCATCATCACACCGTTAACATCATCAGGTTCATCACACCGTTAACATCATCAGGTTCATCACACCGTTAACATCATCAGGTTCATCACACCGTTAGCATCATCAGGTTCATCATCACACCGTTAACATCATCAGGTTCATCACACCGTTAACATCATCAGGTTCATCACACCGTTAACATCATCAGGTTCATCACACCGTTAACATCATCAGGTTCATCATCACACCGTTAACATCATCAGGTTCATCACACCGTTAACATCATCAGGTTCATCACACCGTTAACATCATCAGGTTCATCACACCGTTAACATCATCAGGTTCATCACACCGTTAGCATCATCAGGTTCATCACACCGTTAACATCATCAGGTTCATCATCACACCGTTAACATCATCAGGTTCATCACACCGTTAGCATCATCAGGTTCATCATCACACCGTTAACATCATCAGGTTCATCACACCGTTAGCATCATCAGGTTCATCACACCGTTAACATCATCAGGTTCATCACACCGTTAACATCATCAGGTTCATCACACCGTTAGCATCATCAGGTTCATCACACCGTTAACATCATCAGGTTCATCATCACACCGTTAACATCATCAGGTTCATCATCACACCGTTAACATCATCAGGTTCATCATCACACCGTTAACATCATCAGGTTCACCATCACACCGTTAACATCATCAGGTTCATCACACCGTTAACATCATCAGGTTCATCATCACACCGTTAACATCATCAGGTTCATCATCACACCGTTAACATCATCAGGTTCATCACACCGTTAGCATCATCAGGTTCATCATCACACCGTTAACATCATCAGGTTCATCACACCGTTAACATCATCAGGTTCATCACACCGTTAGCATCATCAGGTTCATCATCACACCGTTAACATCATCAGGTTCATCACACCGTTAACATCATCAGGTTCATCACACCGTTAACATCATCAGGTTCATCACACCGTTAACATCATCAGGTTCATCACACCGTTAACATCATCAGGTTCATCACACCGTTAACATCATCAGGTTCATCACACCGTTAACATCATCAGGTTCATCATCACACCGTTAACATCATCAGGTTCATCACACCGTTAGCATCATCAGGTTCATCATCACACCGTTAACATCATCAGGTTCATCACACCGTTAACATCATCAGGTTCATCACACCGTTAACATCATCAGGTTCATCACACCGTTAACATCATCAGGTTCATCACACCGTTAACATCATCAGGTTCATCATCACATCGTTAACATCATCAGGTTCATCATCACACCGTTAACATCATCAGGTTCATCATCACACCGTTAACATCATCAGGTTCACCATCACACCGTTAACATCATCAGGTTCATCACACCGTTAACATCATCAGGTTCATCATCACACCGTTAACATCATCAGGTTCATCATCACACCGTTAACATCATCAGGTTCATCACACCGTTAGCATCATCAGGTTCATCATCACACCGTTAACATCATCAGGTTCATCACACCGTTAACATCATCAGGTTCATCACACCGTTAGCATCATCAGGTTCATCATCACACCGTTAACATCATCAGGTTCATCACACCGTTAACATCATCAGGTTCATCACACCGTTAACATCATCAGGTTCATCACACCGTTAACATCATCAGGTTCATCACACCGTTAACATCATCAGGTTCATCACACCGTTAACATCATCAGGTTCATCATCACACCGTTAACATCATCAGGTTCATCATCACACCGTTAGCATCATCAGGTTCATCATCACACCGTTAACATCATCAGGTTCATCATCACACCGTTAACATCATCAGGTTCATCACACCGTTAGCATCATCAGGTTCATCACACCGTTAACATCATCAGGTTCATCATCACACCGTTAACATCATCAGGTTCATCACACCGTTAGCATCATCAGGTTCATCACACCGTTAGCATCATCAGGTTCATCACACCGTTAGCATCATCAGGTTCATCATCACACCGTTAACATCATCAGGTTCATCACACCGTTAGCATCATCAGGTTCATCATCACACCGTTAACATCATCAGGTTCATCACACCGTTAGCATCATCAGATTCATCACACCGTTAGCATCATCAGGTTCATCATCACACCGTTAACATCATCAGGTTCATCATCACACCGTTAGCATCATCAGGTTCATCACACCGTTAGCATCATCAGGTTCATCATCACACCGTTAACATCATCAGGTTCATCACACCGTTAACATCATCAGGTTCATCACACCGTTAGCATCATCAGGTTCATCACACCGTTAGCATCATCAGGTTCACCATCACACCGTTAACATCATCAGGTTCATCACACCGTTAACATCATCAGGTTCACCATCACACCGTTAACATCATCAGGTTCACCATCACACCGTTAACATCATCAGGTTCATCGCACCGTTAGCATCATCAGGTTCACCATCACACCGTTAGCATCATCAGGTTCATCATCACACCGTTAGCATCATCAGGTTCATCACACCGTTAACATCATCAGGTTCATCACACCGTTAACATCATCAGGTTCATCACACCGTTAGCATCATCAGGTTCATCACACCGATAACATCATCAGGTTCATCACACCGTTAACATCATCAGGTTCATCACACCGTTAGCATCATCAGGTTCATCACACCGTTAACATCATCAGGTTCATCATCACACCGTTAACATCATCAGGTTCACCATCACACCGTTAGCATCATCAGGTTCATCACACCGTTAACATCATCAGGTTCATCATCACACCGTTAACATCATCAGGTTCATCACACCGTTAACATCATCAGGTTCATCATCACACCGTTAGCATCATCAGGTTCACCATCACACCGTTAACATCATCAGGTTCATCATCACACCGTTAACATCATCAGGTTCATCATCACACCGTTAACATCATCAGGTTCATCACACCGTTAGCATCATCAGGTTCATCATCACACCGTTAGCATCATCAGGTTCATCACACCGTTAACATCATCAGGTTCATCATCACACCGTTAACATCATCAGGTTCATCACACCGTTAACATCATCAGGTTCATCACACCGTTAACATCATCAGGTTCATCATCACACCGTTAGCATCATCAGGTTCATCACACCGTTAACATCATCAGGTTCATCACACCGTTAACATCATCAGGTTCATCATCACACCGTTAGCATCATCAGGTTCATCACACCGTTAACATCATCAGGTTCATCATCACACCGTTAACATCATCAGGTTCATCATCACACCGTTAACATCATCAGGTTCATCACACCGTTAACATCATCAGGTTCATTACACCGTTAACATCATCAGGTTCATCACACCGTTAGCATCATCAGGTTCACCATCACACCGTTAGCATCATCAGGTTCATCACACCGTTAGCATCATCAGGTTCATCATCACACCGTTAACATCATCAGGTTCATCACACCGTTAACATCATCAGGTTCATCACACCGTTAGCATCATCAGGTTCATCATCACACCGTTAGCATCATCAGGTTCATCACACCGTTAGCATCATCAGGTTCATCATCACACCGTTAGCATCATCAGGTTCATCACACCGTTAACATCATCAGGTTCACCACACCGTTAACATCATCAGGTTCATCACACCGTTAGCATCAGGTTCATCACACCGTTAGCATCATCAGGTTCATCACACCGTTAGCATCATCAGGTTCATCACACCGTTAGCATCATCAGGTTCATCACACCGTTAGCATCATCAGGTTCATCATCACACCGTTAGCATCATCAGGTTCACCATCACACCGTTAACATCATCAGGTTCATCACACCGTTAGCATCATCAGGTTCATCATCACACCGTTAACATCATCAGGTTCATCACACCGTTAACATCATCAGGTTCATCACACCGTTAACATCATCAGGTTCATCACACCGTTAACATCATCAGGTTCATCATCACACCGTTAACATCATCAGGTTCACCATCACACCGTTAGCATCATCAGGTTCATCACACCGTTAACATCATCAGGTTCATCATCACACCGTTAACATCATCAGGTTCATCACACCGTTAACATCATCAGGTTCATCACACCGTTAACATCATCAGGTTCATCATCACACCGTTAGCATCATCAGGTTCACCATCACACCGTTAACATCATCAGGTTCATCATCACACCGTTAACATCATCAGGTTCATCACACCGTTAACATCATCAGGTTCATCACACCGTTAACATCATCAGGTTCATCACACCGTTAACATCATCAGGTTCATCACACCGTTAACATCATCAGGTTCATCACACCGTTAGCATCATCAGGTTCATCACACCGTTAACATCATCAGGTTCATCATCACACCGTTAACATCATCAGGTTCATCACACCGTTAGCATCATCAGGTTCATCACACCGTTAGCATCATCAGGTTCATCATCACACCGTTAACATCATCAGGTTCATCACACCGTTAGCATCATCAGGTTCATCATCACACCGTTAACATCATCAGGTTCATCACACCGTTAGCATCATCAGATT
Organism: Sebastes umbrosus; assembly: GCF_015220745.1. Classification (NCBI taxonomy): domain Eukaryota; kingdom Metazoa; phylum Chordata; class Actinopteri; order Perciformes; family Sebastidae; genus Sebastes; species Sebastes umbrosus. Next base: position 106,386 of record NC_051272.1, read on the forward strand.
CATCACACCGTTAGCATCATCAGGTTCATCATCACACCGTTAACATCATCAGGTTCATCATCACACCGTTAACATCATCAGGTTCATCACACCGTTAGCATCATCAGGTTCATCATCACACCGTTAACATCATCAGGTTCATCACACCGTTAGCATCATCAGGTTCATCACACCGTTAGCATCATCAGGTTCACCATCACACCGTTAACATCATCAGGTTCACCATCACACCGTTAACATCATCAGGTTCATCACACCGTTAACATCATCAGGTTCACCATCACACCGTTAACATCATCAGGTTCACCATCACACCGTTAACATCATCAGGTTCATCGCACCGTTAGCATCATCAGGTTCACCATCACACCGTTAGCATCATCAGGTTCACCATCACACCGTTAGCATCATCAGGTTCACCATCACACCGTTAATATCATCAGGTTCATCACACCGTTAACATCATCAGGTTCATCATCACACCGTTAACATCATCAGGTTCATCATCACACCGTTAACATCATCAGGTTCATCATCACACTGTTAGCATCATCAGGTTCATCACACCGTTAACATCATCAGGTTCATCACACCGTTAACATCATCAGGTTCATCACACCGTTAGCATCATCAGGTTCATCACACCGTTAACATCATCAGGTTCATCACACCGTTAACATCATCAGGTTCATCACACCGTTAGCATCATCAGGTTCATCACACCGTTAACATCATCAGGTTCATCATCACACCGTTAACATCATCAGGTTCACCATCACACCGTTAGCATCATCAGGTTCATCACACCGTTAACATCATCAGGTTCATCATCACACCGTTAACATCATCAGGTTCATCACACCGTTAACATCATCAGGTTCATCATCACACCGTTAGCATCATCAGGTTCACCATCACACCGTTAACATCATCAGGTTCATCATCACACCGTTAACATCATCAGGTTCATCATCACACCGTTAACATCATCAGGTTCATCACACCGTTAGCATCATCAGGTTCATCATCACACCGTTAGCATCATCAGGTTCATCACACCGTTAACATCATCAGGTTCATCATCACACCGTTAACATCATCAGGTTCATCACACCGTTAACATCATCAGGTTCATCACACCGTTAACATCATCAGGTTCATCATCACACCGTTAGCATCATCAGGTTCATCACACCGTTAACATCATCAGGTTCATCACACCGTTAACATCATCAGGTTCATCATCACACCGTTAGCATCATCAGGTTCATCACACCGTTAACATCATCAGGTTCATCACACCGTTAACATCATCAGGTTCATCATCACACCGTTAGCATCATCAGGTTCATCACACCGTTAACATCATCAGGTTCACCACACCGTTAACATCATCAGGTTCATCACACCGTTAACATCATCAGGTTCATCACACCGTTAACATCATCAGGTTCATCATCACACCGTTAACATCATCAGGTTCATCATCACACCGTTAACATCATCAGGTTCATCACACCGTTAGCATCATCAGGTTCATCACACCGTTAGCATCATCAGGTTCATCACACCGTTAACATCATCAGGTTCACCATCACACCGTTAACATCATCAGGTTCATCACACCGTTAGCATCAGGTTCATCACACCGTTAGCATCATCAGGTTCATCACACCGTTAGCATCATCAGGTTCACCACACCGTTAACATCATCAGGTTCATCACACCGTTAACATCATGTTGTTGTGGGTTTATGGTGGAATAGAGTCAGAGTTATCCTCCACACATTTCACAGAAAGATTGCCGTTCTGGACACATGAACGCTCTCAGAGGATGGCAGCCTCCCTATCCCCGTCTAAAGGGTTAGGGTCACTACTACCACCAGGGTCACCATCAAGGTCACCATCAGGGTCACTACTACCACCAGGGTCACCATCAGGGTCACCATCAGGGTCACTACTACTACCAGGGTCACTACTACCACCAGGGTCACCATCAGGGTCACTACCAGGGTCACTACTACCACCAGGGTCACCACTACCACCAGGGTCACTACTACCACCAGGGTCACCATCAGGGTCATTACCAGGGTCACTACTACCACCAGGGTCACCATCAGGGTCACTACTACCACCAGGGTCACCATCAGGGTCACTACTACCAGGGTCACTACTACCAGGGTCACCACCAGGGTCACCACCAGGCTCACTACTGCCCCTTTAATCTCCTATACACTTAGTTTGGACACTTGGTTCAGCCAGCTAGTATTTCATTGTTAGCAGGCTGTTGCTGCGTCGGTGAGGAACCGAACCGTTAACTCTTGTTAAGTGGATTTGTTCAGGCTTTCAGCAGCAGGTTAATGTCCTCTCTGTTAACAAGAGGATCAACTGCATGTGTAAAGGAAGGCACTGGTCTGTGAATCTGCTACTCAACGCTGCCATCCATCATGCTATTGCTTATTCATGAGCAAGCCGTGTATATTGTGTTGTTGTGTGCTGCTCTTAAAGTGGGAACCTGAGACACAATATTTATGCATTTTGATAGCGGACGGTGGTGGACAGCAGGGTTTCCTCTCTTATTTAACCTCCTGGTCTTCCATGTAGTCCACATTGTGATGGTTAACATTATACAGAATACAACCCTCACCTGCCTGCTGTTCTCACATCTGTCTGCCTGCTGTGTGAAGGCCGCTCAGCACCCAGCACTGCTACGTGACCCTGAAATGCCCAGTTGAGCCGGCCACCATATGGTCACACCGTATCACATGATGACTGCTTATTTATATCTCAGCGGTTGGGTGTGTGTCGTGGTCAAGGTAGCGGACGATGTGCTCGTCAACGATCTGGTGGTGGGAAACCTCGTGTACATCAGACTGAAGAGAGAATAGATGGCCGAGTGGTCTTCTGGTCTGCATGTTGGTCACATTGGGCTCAAAATGAAGCAAATGTGAAACCTCAATAGTGTCCTGAAGCTTGATCTCTTTAAATGAATATATAGTAATAATATAATAAACATCTGCTTGTCAGGTGTTTTAGCAGAGACCCCATTAGTCTACTCATTAGTCTACTCTGATTCTAGGAACCACTTCTAGGATCTGTAGTCTTCCAACTCTGTGACTGAAACAAATGACAGGATTGATGTAAATGATTAAAGTGTTACGGTGAGCAGAGTGGTGAGGGCTGGACACTCTGAACATTAGATATAGAACCAGAATCAGGGAGAGAGAGAGACAGGTAACTCCACCATAGAAGACTATATTTAGATGAGTATTCCCCTTTAACCTCATCAAGTGCTTCATCTGCATTAAACAAACAAAGGAAGATGCATGACATTAACTGCATTACACATTTACTCAATACAATCACAATCAACTGACATCCAGATTCACAATATATCAGTTAAACACGGGCAGTCATAAAGTTTTTTAGCAGAGGATCAGGTCTGGCTGGTAGCAGGGTAACAGAGAACTGGTGTCGTCCTCCCCTCCTACCTATAGGAGTCCTGATTGAGTGTTCAGATTGGACTCACCTGATTGGACTCACTTGATTGGACTCACCTGATTGGACTCACCTGTGCTGTTCAGAGGAACTGGACCCAGGTGAGCCGGTGGCTGCTCTCAGAGCTCATTAGGGATGGAGGCAGACATGACAGACTTTACAACAACGAGGTTGTCAAACAATATATATTTCAAAAATCATTTTCAGACCACTTCATTAGTTACACAAACGCCACCCATATCATATCTTTCTTTATGGAATAGTGCTTCAAATCTACATTAAAATATATAAACACTGATAAAACACATTCAGTTCAGTTGGGATTCAGGCTGCCAGATTTTCATTACAACACATTCTTAAAGCATGATCATACTTTTCTTTGCTGTAGCATTATTATTGCTATCCATCCTTAGAAGAAAGTCTGGTTTATTTTATTTTCTACATAATCATTTATTAACACAACACAACTCCCAATATCTTCCAACACTGTAACATATTCCATAAAAGAGAAAGAATGTGTGCTGCTTTGACACTTGCCAACGGGTTATCTAACATCCATATTATTCTCCAACTTCAAGTGGAAACGTAATGTGATTTTTAGTTTTATTGCAGAAATATTTGATGAAACAGCTGGTGTATTGTCTTATCCTGCTCCCCTTTTCAAGTGGGTTCATTTAGATGGATAGAAAAAAGACAGTTTAGTCTTAGTCTCACTGGGGAAGAACAATCATTCATCAGCTTATCAGTGTGAGAAACCTGAGCTGTAGCATCAGTGTGTGAGACTAATATGGACATGGATCATCTCCATATAGATCTGGTCCGACCATAGAATAACAACAGAGTGAATAACAACATAGTGCACAATAAGAACAAGCCATTTGTTGTTTGTCATTCATTTTTGTACATTATGAGAAGAACCCTGCAAAGACTAAACATGAAATGTGAGTATATTATGTTCTGCTCTATTGTTATTTCATGGTGCCTGAACTGAATGTCTCCATGCATCCATTAGGCTCCGTTTACTGTCAGTCACCGGAGACATATGAGAAGAAATGAAAGTGCCCCCTGGAAATAATCCTTTAAAAGCATGCTGCCTCCTAACTTTGATTAACTCTGTTTATTCACTGCTCCTGTGTGAGCTAGTACGCTGGTTAAGTCTGTTTATTCACCTGTGTGAGCTAGTACGCTGGTTAAGTCTGTTTATTCACTGCCCCTGTGTGAGCTAGTACGCTGGTTAAGTCTGTTTATTCACCTGTGTGAGCTAGTACGCTGGTTAAGTCTGTTTATTCACTGCCCCTGTGTGAGCTAGTACGCTGGTTAAGTCTGTTTATTCACGTCACCTATGTGAGCTAGTATGCTGGTTAAGTCTGTTTATTCACGTCACCTGTGTGAGCTAGTACGCTGGTTAAGTCTGTTTATTCACCTGTGTGAGCTAGTATGCTGGTTAAGTCTGTTTATTCACCTGTGTGAGCTAGTACGCTGGTTAAGTCTGTTTATTCACCTGTGTGAGCTAGTATGCTGGTTAAGTCTGTTTATTCACGTCACCTGTGTGAGCTAGTATGCTGGTTAAGTCTGTTTATTCACCTGTGTGAGCTAGTATGCTGGTTAAGTCTGTTTATTCACCTGTGTGAGCTAGTACGCTGGTTAAGTCTGTTTATTCACCTGTGTGAGCTAGTATGCTGGTTAAGTCTGTTTATTCACCTGTGTGAGCTAGTACGCTGGTTAAGTCTGTTTATTCACGTCACCTGTGTGAGCTAGTACGCTGGTTAAGTCTGTTTATTCACGTCACCTGTGTGAGCTAGTACGCTGGTTAAGTCTGTTTATTCACGTCACCTGTGTGAGCTAGTACGCTGGTTAAGTCTGTTTATTCACCTGTGTGAGCCAGTACGCTGGTTAAGTCTGTTTATTCACCTGTGTGAGCTAGTACGCTGGTTAAGTCTGTTTATTCACGTCACCTGTGTGAGCTAGTACGCTGGTTAAGTCTGTTTATTCACCTGTGTGAGCCAGTACGCTGGTTAAGTCTGTTTATTCACCTGTGTGAGCTAGTACGCTGGTTAAGTCTGTTTATTCACGTCACCTGTGTGAGCTAGTACGCTGGTTAAGTCTGTTTATTCACCTGTGTGAGCTAGTACGCTGGTTAAATCTGTTTATTCACCTGTGTGAGCTAGTACGCTGGTTAAGTCTGTTTATTCACTGCCCCTGTGTGAGCTAGTACGCTGGTTAAGTCTGTTTATTCACGTCACCTGTGTGAGCTAGTACGCTGGTTAAGTCTGTTTATTCACTGCCCCTGTGTGAGCTAGTACGCTGGTTAAGTCTGTTTATTCACGTCACCTGTGTGAGCTAGTACGCTGGTTAAGTCCAGGCTAGGTTGACTACCACAAAGCTTGTGTCTTTAGAAAGGTCAGTATGGCTTGCATTACTGCATCCTTTACAGCAATGTAAACTAGATGTTCATGGATTAGTAATTGGGTTACATCTTAAACTGGAACCACTGATCTGGTTTATTCATGTGATCTACATAAGCAGCCCGTGGAGAACCAAACAGAGGATCCAGACATTCACTGCCAGTAGAATTCAGTTTCAAGGTAAACACAGATGGGTGAAAATATCCAAAAATGGCATTCTTTGTGTGCAGCGAGTGGCTCTTTTGCCTGCACTCCGGCTCCAGCATATCGCTGCGAGTTCAAGAGTGTAATTAAAGGAGCCATTATTGGGCACTGAGGCACATTCTCCGTCTGCAGATTTTTTCATTTGCAACAAAAACATAGCGCTCGTGTATTGTCTATTCATCTGTCATCCCCCATCTCAGCCCCAAGCCAGCTGCAAAGAATAAAAATGGACTGGTGACCTTGCTATTTGGCGAAACCTTTAAGGCATGTGTAATATGAGCAGTGCATAACTCTGAGATGAGCTCATTTAATTGTTCTAAGTGTAGGTCTAACTCAGTCCGGCCCCCCCCCCCCCCAGCTGGCTCGTGTGGTACAGCCCACTTTTTCGGGCATACTCGGACAAGCTAGTAGAGCTGTGCACATGGACGTGCACAGATACGTCTCCGAGCGCTGGATAAACAAGCTTTATTGTATTTGTGAGGAAACTATCCCTTAAAGACAGATTAGTTCTGGATCAGCAGTGGAGCATGGAGCTGGCCTCCATCTCAAAGCTTTAGGTTGTGCCCGTCTGTGTAGCTCTCTGTGTGCACGGTGGTGATTTGGTGTTGTCACTCCCTCAACAGCATCGTTGACGTCACAGAAGTGCCAGATCATGTGTCTTGTCAGTTTCACCGTTCTGCCAGTGCTAAGTCATAGCTGAGTATCAGATGACTACTACGCATGCTGGGGGCCGCGATGCACAGCTGAAATATCCATGTCAGGGTGTTGATGGGTCCCTGTTGCTTAGCAACCAAACCACCTAATCATGTGTTTATCTTGTTCCAGTGTAGCTGCAGCGGTTGGTTTTAGTCTTCTAGGAATCATCTAGGAATGTCTCCCTGGGTCTTATTACACTCAACCCAGGGGAGGTTAATTCAGTTAATCAGAAGATAGCCTGTGTTGTGTTAGTGTTGACAGCAGACCTTTTCTGTATATGTGTGGTAAAAAGTGTGATCATGAGACCCAGGACTGCTTCCTGACCCGTTCCAGGGTTGCTTAACTTTTAAAAAGGAAACAACGAGATGCAGCTAGTTTTGTTTTTCTCAACAGGATGACTTTAGAACAAGGGAAATGAATTATTGAATTTGACACCATTACAGTTTGTGAAGGAAATGTTTTGACTGTAATTCAAAAGAGAAGTTGGGTCTTTCTGAGTTTAGTTGAAGGCAGGCTGAACGTTTTTGGAGCCAGTGTCTAGCTGTCATTAGTGGTACCGTCTCTTAAGGCAGTTCTGTACTGGGTTCAGTTATTGGCCAATGACGAGTACATAATAACGTAAGGACTTTAACTTGTGTGAACTAGTGGTGTCATGAGAACCGATACTTCACCACCAAGTCCATGCTTCAATTCTGAAAATGTGACGGTACTAGTTTTCCACAGTACCGTGGGTACCGCGGGTCAGGGCTCCAGACTAGCGTCGTCCCAGAGACAATTCAAAATGTCCCTGATAATGCTAAATGGTAAACAAGAAGTTTTTGTTGAAATGGCCAGGAGGAGAGGAACGTTAGCTGTTAAATAATAACGGAGCTAACAGCTACTGTTAACGGAGGTTCCATTGAGTATATACAATAACCAGTATTTAAACGGTAATAAAGGAGTGTATGTTGAAGTATTTGGATTTATTGTGTTGTTTTAGTTTTTTTCCGTGGTATGGAATCGGGTATGGAGAATGGTGGTATGGTATAGACTACTACATTTCTGGTATGGTGACATCCCTAATGTGAGCACACCATCTCACCATCTCAAGTTAACTGACAGCACAAGCAGATATTTCTCTGTCCTCTCTTTTAAAAATGCTGAATTATTGTACCATAAAGGATGCCCATCTCAGTGGGACAAGCATTTCTAGTTCCTTGGTCGTGTAATAAACAATAATGTGATGTGTGTCTTCTCTCGCTCCTCTTTCATGACAGAGTCGGTATATGACCTCCTCCCCAAAGAGCTCCAGCTCCAGCCGTCGTCCACCCAGACAGACCCGGCCGCCATGAGCCAGAAGAGCGGGGGAGAGGCGGGACCTCCCCCCTCGGCAGCCTTGGCCTCAGGTGAGCTACCTGCTGAGTCCATGAACACCATGATCTGGGATCAGTTCCCCCGAGACAGTAGGGGTGACTTATGGCCTGGTAGCAGTGTCTGGGGGCAACTTCACCCTTTCACCACTTTCTGAGACAATATGTGAGATGATATGAGCTAGTTTAGGATTTATAGTTTTAATACCCGGTCATATTAGATCCACTTGGGTACATCAGGGGTTTCCCTGGTTCCACGAGGCCCGGGTGGTACCGGTTAGGGGGTGGAAGGTGATTTCACTCTATGAATATATTTATCAAGCTGTAATACAGGAACCACCAGTTAGAGAAGCTCTGTTGTTAGTCCTGTCTGTTGGCTTGTTGGACATGTCAGCGTTAGGTGACCCCGTCAGATCCTTTATTAAACCCCAGCAGCAGCAGCAGCAGCATGGGGGCTGACCTGGACTCTGTGTGTCGGGGGGGCTTTGATATTCACCCAAACTGCATTAAGTGCCTGCAGCTCTTCACCTAACCAGTTCACTTCATAAAACTGAGGATATAGTTTTAGTCCAACTTCTAGACTCAGTGATCTAACTAACATAGAGCGTGCTAGTGGCACTGACTGTGATCTAACTAACATAGAGCGTGCTAGTGGCCCTGACTGTGATCTAACTAACATAGAGCGTGCTAGTGGCCCTGACTGTGATCTAACTAACATAGAGCGTGCTAGTGGCACTGACTGTGATCTAACTAACATAGAGCGTGCTAGTGGCCCTGACTGTGATCTAACGAACATAGAGCGTGCTAGTGGCCCTGACTGTGATCTAACTAACATACAGCGTGCTAGTGGCACTGACTGTGATCTAACGAACATAGAGCGTGCTAGTGGCCCTGACTGTGATCTAACTAACATACAGCGTGCTAGTGGCACTGACTGTGATCTAACGAACATAGAGCGTGCTAGTGGCCCTGACTGTGATCTAACTAACATACAGCGTGCTAGTGGCCCTGACTGTGATCTAACTAACATAGAGCGTGCTAGTGGCCCTGACTGTGATCTAACTAACATAGAGCGTGCTAGTGGCCCTGACTGTGATCTAACTAACATACAGCGTGCTAGTAGCCCTGACTGTGATCTAATTAACATACAGCGTGCTAGTGGCCCTGACTGTGATCTAACTAACATACAGCGTGCTAGTGGCACTGACTGTGATCTAACGAACATAGAGCGTGCTAGTGGCCCTGACTGTGATCTAACTAACATACAGTGTGCTAGTGGCCCTGACTGTGATCTAACTAACATAGAGCGTGCTAGTGGCCCTGACTGTGATCTAACTAACATACAGCGTGCTAGTGGCCCTGACTGTGATCTAACTAACATAGAGCGTGCTAGTGGCCCTGACTGTGATCTAACTAACATACAGCGTGCTAGTGGCCCTGACTGTGATCTAACTAACATAGAGCGTGCTAGTGGCCCTGACTGTGATCTAACTAAGATAGAGCGTGCTAGTGGCCCTGACTGTGATCTAACTAACATACAGCGTGCTAGTGGCCCTGACTGTGATCTAACGAACATAGAGCGTGCTAGTGGCCCTGACTGTGATCTAACTAACATACAGCGTGCTAGTGGCACTGACTGTGATCTAACTAACATACAGCGTGCTAGTGGCCCTGACTGTGATCTAACTAACATAGAGCGTGCTAGTGGCCCTGACTGTGATCTAACTAACATACAGCGTGCTAGTGGCACTGACTGTGATCTAACTAACATACAGCGTGCTAGTGGCCCTGACTGTGATCTAACTAACATAGAGCGTGCTAGTGGCCCTGACTGTGATCTAACTAACATACAGCGTGCTAGTGGCCCTGACTGTGATCTAACTAACATAGAGCGTGCTAGTGGCCCTGACTGTGATCTAACTAACATACAGCGTGCTAGTGGCCCTGACTGTGATCTAACTAACATAGAGCGTGCTAGTGGCCCTGACTGTGATCTAACTAACATACAGCGTGCTAGTGGCCCTGACTGTGATCTAACTAACATAGAGCGTGCTAGTGGCCCTGACTGTGATCTAACTAACATACAGCGTGCTAGTGGCCCTGACTGTGATCTAACGAACATAGAGCGTGCTAGTGGCCCTGACTGTGATCTAACTAACATACAGCGTGCTAGTGGCACTGACTGTGATCTAACGAACATAGAGCGTGCTAGTGGCCCTGACTGTGATCTAACTAACATACAGCGTGCTAGTGGCCCTGACTGTGATCTAACTAACATACAGCGTGCTAGTGGCCCTGACTGTGATCTAACTAACATAGAGCGTGCTAGTGGCCCTGACTGTGATCTAACTAACATAGAGCGTGCTAGTGGCCCTGACTGTGATCTAACTAACATAGAGCGTGCTAGTGGCCCTGACTGTGATCTAACTAACATAGAGCGTGCTAGTGGCCCTGACTGTGATCTAACTAACATAGAGCGTGCTAGTGGCCCTGACTGTGATCTCAGTTCTCTTCTCCTGGAAAGCTTTGCTCTGAATAACAGCTCGTAGAAACGGCCCGTTTGCATTAACAGCATGCTAACAGAGCTTCTTCTTTCTCATTTCACTCCTTGTTTCTTCAGCAGCACTCTGTTCCCTCTCTGATGCTTGTGCTTAATGCTTTACTTTCACTCTGCTTTGTAGGCAGTTCAGAATCTATTCAGGTGGTCCGGCGTTAGAGATGCTGATCCAGATACTGTCCTTTGGCTTAAGCAGTCATCTCAGACATCCCTCATGTTCTGACATTACATTGTGTTCCTCAGTCTGTATGATCACATCTCTCTGAAGATAAACAGACACAGTAGGTCATGGGATGATGTGTTGAGGTCTCAACCTGTTCTATCTCCTCCATCAGTGGTTGTGAAGGTTCTGTCTCTTTATGAAACAGTGAAGTTGCCCCCAGCCATCGTTTTAAACAACATTTAGCAAATGAAAGGAAGATGGTCTGATCTTAGATCATGGTTCAGGGCAGCCGACTTCAGCTAAACCTCTGAAGGATTGTAGTGTAGAGTTTCATGTAGAGAGCAAACTAACTGGTCAACAGAGCACTTTGTTAACGCTACCTGTTTAAGCATCCTGTCTGAGCCAGCTGGCCCTAAGCGGCGCCGATCAAAGCATGACTACTGTAATGTCCGTCAGGTCATCATTAACCAAATACACGTGCTTCAAAATGTCTATAAATGATCGACTTCAAAAGTGACTCCTTCTTCACTATATGAATTCATCCGATTGACTGATTGACAGAAGTTGAATCTTGATGATCAGCTCTCTTGTTGCTCATTGGCTGTCTCGTTTTTATTGCAGGAAGTTCCCTCTGAGGCAGGGAGTGTCTGCATATAAAATGGTCTGCAGTTCACTGCTCCATAGGTCAGAGGCTTGTTTATTCTGTCTCCATGGCTACGCTCAGTCCCAACCAAATCTTCCAATTGGCATGCGCAAACTACTGTTTACTACTGAATGCACATTGCACAATCTGTACTGTAACCCTGGCAACCCTGGCAACATTTAATTTGGCGCCACATTACCAGCTTGCAAATTTGGCTGTACAAGAAAGTTTGCCCAGATTTTCTGATGTTTCTTTCTGGCAATGTGTATGTACCAATGTGTAGCTTGCTTTTGTTTTTGTAAACAAAGCATGTACGTTTTGTCACATTGATTTTAATTGAGAGGTTTTGTAGGAATCAGAACATTGTGGGACCTTTAGTACCCTTCTCAACTTTAACTTCACAAGATTTGATCAATGCTTGACGGCTCTCGCATGCACAGTGAGAGCTTCTAACCCACAACAGTCTGTTGAAATTAGAGTTGGGAAGAGGGGAAATCAATACAAATCATGCACAAATTCAGCTGCTTGAATGGGACTGCTAGCCTGCACTGAGCCGGACATCTCCACTAACTTCTTTATCTGTATATACTACTACAGATGCCACCTCTTCCACCTCCAGCCCCTCTGCCTCTTCCTCGTTGGCCATGGGAGTCCCATCAGCTGGCTCCTCTACCTCATCCTCAGACCATCTCAAGGTTCCCCAGCATCTCCACTCCACCGGAGGGGATGGAGCTGGAGCTTCAGAGATTCAAGGTATGGAGGGTGCCGTGTCTGCCCCCAGTAGAGGAAACAGTGGAGCAAACAGCGCAACGGCAGACGTAGGGTCAGGAGCGATGTCGGGGCTGGGAGTCCAGCAGCCTCAGAACACCCCATCCAAACGGAGGCCCGTGTTGAGCATCTCCCCGCCGCCCGAGGACCTGTTCGACGACAGCCAGATGTCTTGCCAAGAGGAGCCTGCCGCATCGGCTCCGACGGGTCCAGACTCGGAGCACAGCAGCAGCATGTGGGCCGACGACTCCGTGTCTAACTTCAGCTTGGTCAGCTCCGTCTCCTACAACGACAACACGGAGGTGCCGCGCAAGTCCAGGAAGCGCACGCCTCGCCAACGGCCAGGGCCCAAGCCCGCTCCCCCGGAGGACAGCATGGATGTGTTTGATGCTGACAGCGCCAAGGCCCCTCACTTTGTCCTTTCCCAGCTGGGCACAGACAAGACCAGTTCCATAGCCAGGTGGGCTGACCCTTGTTCTCTGAGGACCTCTCAGAGTCCGTCCGTCTGCAGGAATATACTACATGTTTTATCATATTAACGTTCTTCTGTGTTGCTCTGCAGCTCTCTGGAGTCAGGAACTGCAGTGAAGGGGGGGTCACTGTCTACTCAGTTCCCCCAGAGGAGTGATGGGAAAGAGCTGAAGATCCTGGTGCAGCCGGAGACCCAACACAGAGCTCGCTATCTGACCGAGGGCAGCAGAGGTTCTGTCAAAGACCGCACGCAGCAGGGATTCCCCACCGTCAAGGTTTGACCAAGAAGGCCACCGGCTGCTTCTAGACACTGGGACAATATTAGTGACTGAATAAGGCCCAACATACACAGGACACGGAGTGGGAAGTAGGGTGCATCATCCCAGTTCAGACCCATCAGAGGCATTCACTCACTAACCAGCACAGTTTCATTTTGAGCTACTTCAGAAGTTGTATTTTACAGTGGCTAGCCTGCTGTATTCCACGTGGTACATAGTGAATTAACAACAGACCCAACATGACCCAAACTAGATCATCCTAGTAACTTGACCTGTTCCTGATGAATCATGGCAGGGAAGTGAAGGAATAGCGCCGGCACTTCATTCATCAATAAGGCACTTAACCCTCGACGGCTCCTCCGGGGCTGCTTAGTGGCTGCCGGATTAAAGTGTGTCTGTTGAGCAGCTCCCAGCTGTTAACGCGTGTAGAGAACGAGGCACTCAATGAAACAACCCTGAAATTCATCAGCACATGTATGACAGCAGTAAAGCTTCTCTTTCTGTTCTTCTTCTGTGGTGTAATTGGACATTCCTCATATGTCAAAGGTCTGACTCTTTCTGGCAGAGCTGGCGAGCATCCACACATTACATCACACGTTTCAATACGCGTGTTTCAGTAAGCTTTAGTAAGGAAGCATCACTCAGTGTTACTCCATGACCTCTGGGTTTAAGTCCACGTTATTCTTTACTGGTGTTCTGGTTTATATTCTTACGGAGGGTTCAAGTTAATGACACAACGTCTCTTGTCTTTGTCCCCAGCTGGAAGGCGTGAATGAACCCGTTGTGCTGCAGGTGTTTGTAGCGAACGATGCCGGCAGAGTGAAGCCTCACGGTTTTTACCAGGCGTGCAGAGTGACGGGACGCAACACCACCGCCTGCAAGGAGGTGGACATAGAGGGCACCACTGTCATCGAGATCCCTCTGGAGCCCAGCAACGACATGACACTGGCGTAAGGGCTGGTCAATAACTTCGTATGTTAATCCTTCCACAGTGTCCATGTTGGAGAAGTTCTCACTGTGCTCGTGGTGTTTCCTCCATCCGGTGGTGTTTCTACAGGGTGGACCGTGTAGGGATCTTGAAGCTGCGTAATGCAGATGTGGAGGCTCGTATCGGTGTGGCCGGGTCCAAGAAGAAGAGCACGCGGGCCAGGTTGGCCTTCAGAGTCAACATCCCCCAACCTGATGGATCAGTCCTCACTCTACAAGTGACCTCATCACCCATCCTCTGCAGTGAGTAGTTCAGGCACAATACCAGCTAAAGCTGCTAGCAGCCACCAGCAGGCTTCATGAGGCTTCATGAGGCTGAACGCTGGGGGAGGTTGTGTTTCCACTGATGGTTCTGGGGTTTCATCAAGCAGAGCATTTAGGAGGATGGATCTTTCTGTTTCTTTCACTCTTCCTCATGCCCTTTGACAAACACCAGGCCAGATGTCATGTGAGTTGTGACTCTCTGACTCTTCTGTCATTCTCCAGCCCAGCCAGCGGGGGTGCCAGAGATCCTGAAGAAGAGTCTTCACAGCTGCTCAGTGAGAGGAGAAGAGGAGGTTTTTATCATCGGGAAGAACTTCCTCAAAGGAACCAAAGTGATTTTCCAGGAGAACATTGCAGGTGCTGTAGCCGGCTGAGTGTCATCAGGGTGTCTTTAGTTGTATCTCAGTGTGATCGGTGTGGATGTGGCTCTCTGCATGTAAACCTACATATCTTTATTTGCAGATGATAATTCCTGGCAAGCTGAGGCAAAGATCGACATGGACCTTTTCCATCAGGTAACTGAGCTGAATGCTGTCATTGACCATTCTCTCCGTCACATTTCACCGATAATGTGACCGATCTTTGGGATCTCTAATGTTTTCCAGAACCATTTGATAGTGACAGTCCCTCCGTTCCACAACCAGTCAGTCACTTCTCCCGTTTCTGTGGGAATCTTTGTGATGACCAACGCTGGTAGATCACATGACGCCCAGCCCTTCACCTACACTCCAGACTCAGGTACCGACACCAGCTCCAGTCTAGATGCTAATCCCATTCTTCAGATACTGTGACAGTAGTATTATACTATATGAGGGAAAGTGCTACTTGCATCGGTGGTATAAATCTGCAGATGCATGTAAATGAAAGGTTTCAATATTTCTGAAATGTCAGAAATCACCAATGACTTCTGACAGAAAATTAAATCCCAAACATCCATAGAGGTGTTGGTGTTCTCACCGACACACAGCGATCCTGTTTCTTCTCTCACCCACAGCCGAGAACTCAAACGTCCGGACAGTAAAGACAGAGGGACCCTCTCTGGTTAAGACGTGTGTGTTTGATGGCCAGATCAAATCTCTATCTTCTGAGCAACCCGACAGCTCTGCTCCGCCTTCCAAACGGCAAGAGGACACGCCGATGGAAGTGTCGAGCAATCCCCCGCCCACAGACGTCTTTAAGGTAAGACACCAATCATTCTCAAGACAGTGGAATAACAATGTCTACTTCACAAATGCAGTTGGGTAGCATTTTGTTTCCTCTGTGTTCTCAGCCATCCCCCGACCCTCTGGTGGCGGTGCAGCAGACGCTGGAGCTCAGCTCTAGTCCTCATCCGGGTGGAGAGTCCTTTCAGAGCCCAATGCCCCTCCAGCCTGAAGATGTGGAGCTTCCCCAGGCGCCCCCTGTCTTCCCTAGCCTAGAGTCTCTCAGCACCATACAGAAGCAGGACATTGCCCCCACATCCTCCTTCCCGGTGCCGGGTGACACTACCATCCCCCCTGTGACCGCAGAAGTCCCTCAGCAGTTCCTCCGAGACCCTCAGGACAGCATCCCTCCTGAGAGCTCCAGTAACAGTGGAGGGGTGGTAGTGGTGGCCATGCCCCAGATAGCGTCTCCCTCTCAGCCCCAGACACAACAGACACAGGTCTCCCTGTTCCCCCAGGAAGGGGTGGCCCAGCTGGAGAGGGCAGTGAGGGAGCTCCAGGCCGGAGGGAACACCACGCTCCAGCAGGTGTTGGAGGCGGCCGTAGTCCAGCAGCAGCTGAACTCGGTGCTGTACAGCCCCAGCCCCTCTGCAGACTCCCTCCAGCAGCACGTCCAGGAGAACATGAACAGCCTTCGACTGGGAACCACAGACAACTCGCTATCGGCACAGCTACAGATACAACAGCAACAACAGATACAGCAGATACAACAGCAACAACAGATACAACAGCAACAACAGATACAGCAACAGCAGATACAGCAGCAACAGCAGCAACAGCAGCAACAGCAGATGCAGCATCAACAGATACATCAGCAACAGCACATACAGCAACATCAGATACAACAGCAACAACAGATGCAGCAGCAACAACAACAGATGCAGCAGCAACAACAGATACAGCAACAGTTTCAACAGCAGCAACAACTGCAGCAACAGCAAATCCTTGGTAACCTTCAGCAACAACAACAGCAGCAGGTTCTTGGCAACATGCAGATCCAACAACAACTTATATTACAGCCACAAGACCAGCAGCAGTTGCAGCAGCAGCAAATTATGGCCAATATTCAACAGCAACAACAACAGCAACAAGTCCTCAACAACATCCAACTTCAGGATCAGCAACAACAAAATCAAATACTGACCAACTTACAACAACATCAGCTACAACAGCAGCAGCAACAACAGCAGCAAAATCAAGCGTTGAGCAACCTGCAGCAGCAACAACAACAACTGCAAGAGCAGGAGGTGTTGGAGACTCTACAGCAGCACCTTCAGAACGAGTTGCTTCAGCCCCAGATCCACTCGTCCCCTCAAGGACAGCAGCCGGTGTCCCTCCTTCAACAGGCTGGAGAGCTGCTCACCATTCAGACCAGCTTCCCAACACCGCCTCCGTCCCACACATCTCCTCCACAACAGCTCTTTCAATCGCCCAGGCCCCTGGCTGAGACCCAGGGCTCCCCACAGCAGGTCCAGGCCGCCCTGCTCCAGAACACGCTGACTGTTCTGACTAGTGGCGGTCTCAACTCCGAGCAGCAGCCTACGGGGTCGACCCTATACCTGTCCCCAAACCCTCAGCCCCAACAGCAGCAGCAGCAGCAGCTGGCTTTCATCTCCTCCATGGAGACATCCAACAGCCAGCCCCAGTCCGTCGCCATGTTTCAGAACCAACCCCAAGCTCAGCTCTCCCAACTGCAGCAGCAGAGCACCCCCATGGAGCAGCAGCAGTCCCCCCAGCAGAACCAACAGCAGCCGCCACAGCTCCCCATGGGCCAGCAGGGCTCCTTGTTCCAAAGTATCCCCAACCACTCCCAGGGGAGCCCTGTCCCCCAGAACCAGCTCTCCCAACCGCAGCAGACAGGCCTCCTCCTCTGCACCACCGATCTGAACCCCCAGGCTATTCCCCCAACGATTCTCTTCAGCACTCAGACCCAAGGCCCGTCCCCTATCGGGAGCATCGGTGTTGGAATCCCCCAGCCAGACCCAGCAGAGCCCATGTCCTTCCAAGACCAGAGCTCCTCCGGCAGCAACTCCACCTCCGCCGAGAACCAACAGCAGAGCCTGTTCCAGGAACAGCAGCCGATGCAGGTGGGCCCGAGTTCCAGCAGCGTCCCGAGCAGTCAACCCGTGGAGCTGTTCTTACCACAGACGTCTCTGTCCAGCCTGCAGAGCACCATCGGCTCACAGGAGCTGAGCAACCAGGCTCCAGCCCCCGGCACCACCATCTTTGTGGTGCAGGGTGGCGTGGGTGTGGTGGCCAACCCTGGCCAGCAGCCCCCGGAGCAGCTCTTCCAGACCACCGTGGGGGGGAATGTGGCTCCACAAGGACAGGCCAACCTGTTTGTGTTCGGCATCCAGAACGGTAAGATGATTCTGGTCTTTTCCAGTAAACGGAGTTCAGTGTGTTGAGTTGTTGTCAATGCCGGTTTGATTCTAGTGATTCCTCCTCTTCCTCCCAGACTCGCCCCAGCTGCTCAACTCCTCTGGACCCGCCCTGCCAGCTCAGGGCCAGCCCCAGAACTCCAGTCACATGCAGCCTCTGCTGGACCAGCCCATGGCCCAGGCTGCCTCCACCATGCCGGCCGCCATGCACGGCAGCTTACAGAACACCCTTCAGGCACAGATGCAGTCCAGCTTAGAGAACGCTCTGCAGACCAGCCTGCAGAACGCCATGCAGACAAACACGCAGACCGCTCTGCAGTCCAGTTTGCAGGCCACCATAGAAACGAGCCTGCCGACTCCAATGCAGACCAATCTGCAGACGCAGATGCAGAACAGCTTACAGAACCAGCTGCAGGCATCCATATCTGCATCTTCCAACATGGATAAGATAGAGGACATACTGGAGAGCCTCCAGAAGCAGTGATGGATGGGCACCGAGCGGAGTGAGGGATATGTAGCCCAGCGTTATACATCCTTACATCCACAAACACAACGTGGTGTTTGGTGACACAAAACTTAGAATATTTTAAATATTTAAGAATTAAATGCCCCTTTTACCTAAAACCCAAATTATGAGCTCTTGTAACTCCTTGTTTTTATGGAATATTTATAAGTAATTATAGCCTTCATACATCCATCGTCCTTGAATCGAAGAATCCGCCTTTGTTATTACCCCTCTTGCAGGATCAGAGAGGCCTGTAATAACCCTTTTACCCATCACTCTCACTAATGCAGTGTTTTGTTCTTAGAGTGTTTTAATAATGTGAGCCTAAGAGATGATGATGATGATGATGATGATGATGATGAAAACCTGCCAGGTTTGGTAAAACAACTGGAAAGGGATAAAGAATGTGAGCGCCGGGGGAACAGTGATGTGATGGAGAGGAGTCTGTAAGAGCAGGCAGAGGAGATCAGACAGACGGCCGTGGAGGGAATATCAGATAGAGGCTGAATCTCATGTTGTGAGTGTGTAAACTCAACGCCCCCCCCCCCTCTGAGAGGCTGTGAGAGGAGGTTTGGTCTATTCATGTGGAGATGGGGAGATTACCTGGCATAAGAACGAGGATGGAATAATGTCACCTCTCAGTTTGAACTCTAGTCATGGAGAATGTCACACAGATCTACTCTAAGAGTAAAGATTATTAAATGAAGTACATTTGTAGAATGTTTTTCCTCCATCATATTGCTGCAGTTTGCACCTGAGCAGACTATCAGGAGGAGGAGTGTTTAAACACCACGGTGTGTATCAGTACGTAGAGGAGGGACTGTTAAACACTCACAGATGAGATTCCGGTGACTATAATGTGACTTGCCTTTGGTTGTGTCTCCTCCCAGCAGTGTTTTCATACGTTCAGACTTTGCAGAAGCTTCCTTGGTGAAGCTGAAGAAGCGTTGGACTATGTAGTGTGTTTAGTTTTGAAGAAGTAGGTAACCTTTTACCAGTTTAATGTGGATAGAAAGAAACTTTCCACTCGTGAAAACGGAGTGTTGTGTGGTTTTATAAACGTTTTATCTCAAGCACTTTATAACCTCTAGCTAATCCTTCTATCCGTCCACAGCTCTCTACTGACCCAGCTCTATTTATACGTCCGGTTCTAAAAACTAAAGAAGAAACAGAAACACACAGCAGTAGTCTTTGTAAAGGTAAATCCATCCTCATGTCTGGATACTCTGGAGGTCTACTCACTGTTGAAGTCCTCTTTGTATTCAGTCTCAGTGGTCCGGTCAGCTGTGTCTCAACAAGCAGCCCTTCTCAGTGTCCGAGCGGTCCGGAGAATCTGGACTCCTTTAGGTTGTGAAGGATTCTATTCAGCGTATTTCTATGTATACTAGTTCCTGTCACTTGAGACTGTTTGACCTTGTGTTGTGTTAGATATTTAAGTTTTGGTCTCAGTGTTGGTACCGTGTGCAGGCCGGCGCCGTGTGAAGTTGGCATCCAGTAGCCGTCCCTGGTGTTGTGAACAGGGGCTCGCTGGGAAATGAAGTCTCTGTTGCATAGAGGCAGCCATTCTGGTTCTATCTATGGTTCTATCTATGGATCTATCTATGGATCTATCTATGGTTCTATCCATGGTTCTATCTATGGTTCCATCTATGGATCTATCTATGGTTCTATCCATGGTTCTATCTATGGTTCCATCTATGGATCTATCTATGGTTCCATCTATGGATCTATCTATGGATCTATCTATGGTTCTATCTATGGTTCCATCTATGGATCTATCTATGGATCTATCTATGGTTCCATCTATGGATCTATCTATGGATCTATCTATGGTTCTATCTATGGTTCCATCTATGGATCTATCTATGGATCTATCTATGGTTCTATCTATGGATCTATCTATGGTTCCATCTATGGATCTATCTATGGTTCCATCTATGGATCTATCTATGGTTCTATCTATGGTTCCATCTATGGATCTATCTATGGATCTATCTATGGTTCCATCTATGGATCTATCTATGGTTCTATCTATGGATCTATCTATGGATCTATCTATGGTTCTATCTATGGTTCCATCTATGGATCTATCTATGGTTCCATCTATGGTTCCATCTGTGGATCTATCTATGGTTCCATCTGTGGATCTATCTATGGATCTATCTATGGTTCCATTTATGGATCTATCTATGGATCTATCTATGGATCTATCTATGGTTCCATCTATGGATCTATCTATGGATCTATCTATGGTTCCATCTATGGATCTATCTATGGTTCTATCTATGGATCTATCTATGGTTCCATCTATGGATCTATCTATGGTTCTATCTATGGTTCTATCTATGGATCTATCTATGGTTCTATCTATGGATCTATCTATGGTTCTATCTATGGTTCTATCTACGGTTCTATCTATGGTTCTATTTATGGTGCTACGTACGTGCAGGAGGCCAAATTTGTTTTCCCAGGATGGTGAAGTCCTGACCCGCCCTGCTCTGCCTCTGATTGGCTAGTACTCGTTGCCTCGGTCGGTTCAGGCACGATGAATGAGATTGGTTAGGGGGGGGGTCACATCTTCGCCATCCTAGAAAAAGAAATGTGTGGTGCAGGAGTGACGGAGGCACTTCTGATGTAATGCTAGTCCGTACCGGTAACATTGATCGGTGGTTGTGAAGCCGAGTGGAGTCCAGAGAGAGAGCTGGCTGAGGTCGTGGGGTCAGACTGGAGCCGGCATACCAAAGCTCCTGTTGTGAATCGCCGTCATCTTGTCTCCTACTTGTCCTCGCAGACGCCCTCATGATGTTTACTCATTTGTACTTCGTTAAGTTATGCAGCTCTTCCGTGGTTCGTCTTTCAGCATGTTGTTTTCTAAAAGAGATGTAAAGGTACTTTGTTTCATGGATCAGTTAACCTCTCATTAACATTTCCACCCGTTTCATACATGACTCTATTTTATGATGCATAATAACACTGCTGTACTTTCCATATCTCCACCAGGAGCCAACCTGGCATCTATCAAACAGCCAATCTCTGAGAAGGATTCTCCATGTTTAGAATAGTATTGCTCACATATGCATTTGTTTACATTTTCATAATCATACTATTTTGTCCTGCAGCTATTAGTGATCCATTTTAAAGTAACTTATCTTTTCTAGAATTTTGTATCCATGTATCAAAATGTAGAGTATTTTTGTAAACTAAAAGGTTTTCTCATAGCACAGAATATCATGCTGGTGTGTTCCTGAAATGAAGCGCAGGTTTATTGTGAAGTGTGTGACTGAAAGTAGAAGTGTAATGAAGTGGACATGGAGCTTAAGTTTGGACTTACCCAACCTGGATACCAGAAGACGTGGGCTAAGTTGTCCTTGTGCGTGTGTGTTTTTATTTTTTATGTCATGCATCTCAAATGGCACTTTGACTCATCCATTAACTGTAGATCAGGTTGGAGCGCAGTAGTGATGTTTCCAAGCATTCCGTTCCTCTTGGGGAGTTTAAGAGCACATGATGTTGTGGAACAGCCTCTCGAAGCCATACCGACACAGAACGCCAACCTGTGACTTCACCTTCATGAATGTAAATGTTACCTCATGGTGTGGACATAGAGCTCGCTCTACATCGAACATCGGACCAATTACACTTTTAGAGAACCTAGATTTAGAGGCAGAGAGGGCGGGGGGGCACCAACTGTCATTTGTATCACTGAACATCTGTCAGATTGTTTTCTTTTGGATTGTGGTGTAATTTCATGTTTTTCACGTCCACTTGTTTCATTCTTTATAAGCCCTCCAGGATGCTCAGTCTGACTCTTCACAAAGCCACCATCCACCTGAACAAACACATGTGAAACGTTCATCTAACGCTGGTGAAACATTCACTTAACGCTGGTAAAACGTTCACTTAACGCTGGTGAAACGTTCATTTAACGCTGGTGAAACGTTCATCTAACGCTGGTGAAACCTTCACTTAACGCTGGTGAAACCTTCATCTAACGCTGGTGAAACCTTCATCTAACGCTGGTGAAACCTTCACTTAACGCTGGTGAAACCTTCATCTAACGCTGGTGAAACCTTCATCTAACGCTGGTGAAACCTTCACTTAACGCTGGTGAAACCTTCATCTAACGCTGGTGAAACCTTCATCTAACGCTGGTGAAACCTTCATCTAACGCTGGTGAAACGTTCACTTAACGCTGGTGAAACCTTCATCTAACGCTGGTGAAACGTTCATCTAACACTGGTGAAACGTTCATCTAACGCTGGTGAAACCTTCACTTAACGCTGGTGAAACCTTCATCTAACGCTGGTGAAACGTTCATCTAACGCTGGTGAAACGTTCACTACGTTCACTTAACGCTGGTGAAACGTTCACTTAACGCTGGTGAAACGTTCACTACGTTCACTTAACGCTGGTGAAACGTTCATCTAACGCTAGTGAAACGTTCACTATGTTCACTTAACGCTGGTGAAACATTCATCTAACACTGGTGAAACGTTCGTTTAACGCTGGCGAAACGTTCATCTAACGCTGGTGAAATGTTCGTTTAACGCTGGTGAAATGTTCGTTTAACGCTGGTGAAACGTTCATCTGACGCTGGTGAAGACAGCACACACATCTTTACACCATATCAGTTTTGTCCTTCAGTCATGTAAATGAATATGTGTGTATATTAAATGTGAAATATACTGCAGGGGGATCTTGATGCTTTTCAACAGAACTTTGTGTGCCTTGATAACGTTCCTGTTCCTCTGCTGTGTTTACTGGCGTCCCCTTTCTGTGGCTCCGTGTCCTTTTGATTCTCCGGGACTGTTCAACATCAGGACTCTTTTCACTCATTGACTCTTTATTTGGAAACACAAGCAGAACCATGGCCGTACACACACAGTATATGTAGACATGTTGTCTTTGCAGGATATCAGAGGGAGTTCTCTCATCAGGATATCGTGCAGCTTCTCCAGTCAATGTCAACCTGTTTGTTATTTTCTGTTGAAAGTGTGTTTTCACGCCTCATGAGATTTGTCCATGTGAGGTAAAGGACGAGACGGTGGGATAGTTGTCTGGAGAGCTTTCTTGTGTTGATGTGCTTGTCAACATTACTCTTGTTGCTGTGAAACGCTGGTCTAAAGTCTAAAGGAGCTACCATGACAAATTAACTGTTAATTGCCAATAGTGTGAGCCGTGTCTTGTGTGTAATCAGTTTGCTCACTTTTCCTAGTTCGCTTTCTATTTCACATCCTCCAACGGTTCTGTTGTATCCGTTCTGTGTAGCTTGAGCTTTAGTATCTAGCCTTAAGACCCTGCAGTGGGGATAAAGGTCAACCCCAGTGTGTTATCATACATCTGAACTATTATTAACATGTACTTTGCCTTGGTCTGGACATTTGTATACTCTTCTGTTTATATCTGTAATCCTGCTGCTACATTAAATGAATTAATAAAAATAGAAACGTCTTCATTTGCTTCTTTTCTTCAACTTTAAGACGCTCTCGTTAATAAAGAGTTTTATATTAATCTTTTAAAGGAGATACTGCGTGCTGGTGAAGTCCCACATGTCCCTCTGACCCTCCCAGTTAATGCTGTAAATGCAGTTCTAACAGATCAGACTTCTAACACGACAGACATCAGGACACCAGCCGGTCACAGTTTACTGGCTCTTCTGTGTAGGATCTGTTGGAAGAACAGTAACGGATCCTCCGGGTCAAACGCAACATCAAACTGGGGTTTCTTCCGGAGAGCCAGAGCAGCCACCAGGATGGCGAACATGGCGGTGAGGCCGAATATGTGGTACCGGCTTCCCGAATCAGGGTCCACGAAATGAAACGAGTGCAGCTGCCCCGTGGTCCCGGCGGCACCGTGGATAGCATGGTGGTCCTTATCGCTGGTGAAGAAGTCCAGAGGGACCGTGAACACGTCACTGACCTCGGCCGGGTTCGGACTGGGACAGAATGACTCGTCTATGAAGCCGACCACCGGAGTCACCAACAGACCGCTCTGTTGAACGAGATGAAGACCTGTGAGACAGAGACGGACCCAAAGCAGCTGATGCCCCGAGAGGTCAGAACCATCCCATCCTACCTTACTGATGATGGGGACCAGTCTGCAGACCACCTGGACCTCACCAGCTGGGAGACCGATCTCCTCCTCCGCCTCTCTCAGGGCCGTGTCCACGTCGTCTCCGTCACTCGGGTCTCTCTTCCCACCCGGGAAACACACCTCACCAGCACTGGTCCTCAGCTGCACGCACACGCACACGCACACACGCACACGCACACACACACACACACACACACAGTCAGTCAAAGTAAACTGGATCAAACAATGTCTAATGTCTACCTCTATCTGGACCTTCATGTCTCATCACGTCTTTCTGTCATTTATTTGATGTTGGTTTTGTTTCATTTCTGTCTCCTGTTCATGTTTCTTCTGTTTGTGAATGATTTACTGTGAATGCTGTTAAACACTCAAACACAGTCCGTCAGTCAGTCACAGTCCGAGACGAGTCAGGAAACACAGGAGAGGCAGATCACTCAGTCACCTGAGTTTTACCTGAGTTGATCGCAGCGTCATCAAGGTGAACAGCTCTCCGTTCTTCACCAGCAGAGGAATCAGAACCGACGCTCTGGGTCTGGTCGGTACCGGGGATCCGGATGGTTCCGAGGAGGTTCTGGAGGCTCTGGATCCGGTCGGTACCGGCAGAGAGGAGAACTTGTCCCCGGTGTCAAACTGCTTCAGAATGTGAATGGTCTCCTCTCTGATGAACATCATAACTGCTCAGCAGCAGAATTACTACAACACTAATAACACTAACACTCTGAACCAACACACTAACACACTGAACCAACACACTAACACTCTGAACCAACACACTAACACTCTGAACCAACACACTAACACACTGAACCAACACACTAACACTCTGAACCAACACACTAACACTCTGAACCAACACACTAACACTCTGAACCAACACTAACAACACTAACACACTGAACCAACACACTAACACTCTGAACCAACACACTAACACACTCTGAACCAACACACTAACACACTGAACCAACACACTAACACACTGAACTAACACACTGAACTAACACACTGAACTAACACACTAACACACTGAACTAACACACTGAACTAACACACTAACACACTGAACTAACACACTGAACTAACACACTGAACTAACACACTGAACTAACACACTAACACTCTGAACTAACACTAACACACTGAACCAACACACTAACACACTGAACCAACACACTAACACTCTGAACCAACACACTAACACACTGAACCAACACACTAACACTCTGAACCAACACACTAACACTCTGAACCAACACACTAACACTCTGAACCAACACTAACAACACTAACACACTGAACCAACACACTAACACTCTGAACCAACACACTAACACACTCTGAACCAACACACTAACACACTGAACCAACACACTAACACACTGAACTAACACACTGAACTAACACACTGAACTAACACACTAACACACTGAACTAACACACTGAACTAACACACTAACACACTGAACTAACACACTGAACTAACACTAACACACTGAACTAACACACTGAACCAACACACTAACACACTGAACCAACACACTAACACACTGAACTAACACTAACACACTGAACTAACACACTGAACTAACACACTAACACACTGAACTAACACACTGAACTAACACACTAACACACTGAACTAACACACTGAACTAACACTAACACACTGAACTAACACACTGAACCAACACACTAACACACTGAACCAACACACTAACACACTGAACTAACACTAACACACTGAACTAACACACTGAACCAACACACTAACACACTGAACCAACACACTAACACACTGAACCAACACACTAACACACTGAACTAACACACTGAACTAACACACTGAACTAACACACTGGACTAACACACTAACACACTGAACTAACACACTGGACTAACACTCTGGACACACCGAGAGACTAAACCACAGAGACAGGAAGCTGAACCTTTGAACCTCCATCTCCATGACAACAGAGAACAGCTGATAGCTCAGCCTCACAGAGCTGTTAGCATGCTATCAGCTAGCTTCTTCTTCTTCTTCTTCTTCAGTAATGTTTGCAGACCAGCCCATCAGAGTTGTTGCTGCCCTCCTCAGGTCAGCTGGTGATCAACATCTACTGGATGAATCTCCTGCAGAGTCCTGACAGATGAAGTCATTAATGCACCTCAGTGTTTCTGTATTGAGAAGTAAAACCTGCCTTTGTGTCCTTCAGCCTGAGTTTAGTTATTCCTTGTTGTATTAAACTCAACACTCAGCTGAGAGCTGTCGCACATATTCTGTGCTTTATAAACACAAAGTCACCTGAGATCAGAAACATCCCTTTATCTGTTGTCTTCTATCTAAAACGTGTCAAACTATACTCTTATAATGTCCTGCATGATTACACAGAACTGATAAATCATTGCATTATTAGCTATTAGTCAAATACTACCTTAAATATGACGTCACAGTAAAATACTACCTTAAATATGACGTCACAGTAAAATACTACCTTCAATATGACGTCACAGTGAAATACTACCTTAAATATGACGTCACAGTGAAATACTACCTTAAATATGACGTCACAGTAAAATACTACCTTCAATATGACGTCACAGTAAAATACTACCTTAAATATGACGTCACAGTGAAATACTACCTTCAATATGACGTCACATTAAAATACTACCTTAAATATGACGTCACAGTGAAATACTACCTTCAATATGACGTCACAGTGAAATACTACCTTAAATATGACGTCACAGTAAAATACTACCTTAAATATGACGTCACATTAAAATACTACCTTAAATGACGTCACAGTGAAATACTACCTTAAATATGACGTCACAGTAAAATACTACCTTAAATATGACGTCACAGTGAAATACTACCTTCAATATGACGTCACATTAAAATACTACCTTAAATATGACGTCAGTGAAATACTACCTTAAATATGATGTCACAGTAAAATACTACCTTAAATATGACGTCACAGTGAAATACTACCTTAAATATGACGTCACAGTGAAATACTACCTTCAATATGACGTCACATTAAAATACTACCTTAAATATGACGTCAGTGAAATACTACCTTAAATATGATGTCACAGTAAAATACTACCTTAAATATGACGTCACAGTGAAATACTACCTTAAATATGATGTCACAGTAAAATACTACCTTAAATATGACGTCACAGTAAAATACTACCTTAAATATGACGTCACAGTGAAATACTACCTTGAATATGACGTCACAGTATACGACGAGCTGCCTGGTTAACCACAGTTAGCTAACAGGACACTCACATGTACGTATATATATAGAGACAGAGAGAGACCTTCCATGCATGTATAGAGATGCATGTATAGAGAGAACATCGACAGTTTACTTCTCAATAATAACACTAGTCTGTCATAAATGGAGATGTAAAGATTGTCACGTGAATACACCTGAAATTAATGCTATTTTTAGTGTTTCTTTTATATTTAAACATGAAATATGTTTAATAAGTTATAAATAAGTTGAACTGAGAGAGAAAGAGAAGGACTGAAGGTTTGAAGGAGATTTATAGATTTATATTATATTGCTGTAAACAGGTCCTCCATGAAAACATCAGATAGGAAATAAAACATTCAGTACATTCAGTCAGTCATGTTATGGCAGAATGAGCATAATGAGCATAATGAGGACAACATCTGCATTCTGAGTCCAACAGAAACCCGTTGAATCTGTTTAATGTGACTGACAGCTCACTGAACAGAAAGCAGCCGGAGACACCTCAACAAGTCTTCTTTCTATTTCCAACAGAAAACTGAAATTTATAGATAAAGTCTATACAAATAAATTAAAACTTAACAACCAAAATATTCATAATGTACAGAATTGATCCCACTTATTCTACAGGGGAGAAAGTAAATGTTCTTGGAAGTTATTTACAACCCACCAGTCACATTGTGTGGGTTTTATATAGAAAAATAAATAAGATTGAAAAACACAGCAAAGCTTCGGAGGAGCATCACAGTGGTCCTAGTCTTCATCCTAGTCTTCATCGCCTCAGCAGCTCTTCATCTGATCACACTCGGTACTTCTCCTTGGCTTCCTCGTTCAGGATACAGATGTGCTGTGAAACAGATAGAAACCAGAGGACGGTGAAGACACCTTTAATGCATTTCTATTGTCCAGGAAGCAGCTGCTGCTGAGGACACGGAGGACAGGTCCTCGTTTTAACAACCTGACGACGTCTTTACATTCTACAACCTACCACAAGTTAGACATGATGGATTCTAAAAGACCATCTTCAAAGGGGTCCCTTGACCTCTGACCTCCAGATCAGTGAATGTAAATGGGTTCTATGGGTGCCCACGAGTCTCCCCTTTATCATAAAGTGGGCATGTCTGTAATCACATGCAGTTTTGGGCAAGTCATAGTCAAGTCAGCACACTGACACACTGACAGCTGTTGTTGCCTGTTGGGCTGCAGTTTGCCATGTTATGATTGGAGCATATTGTTTGATGCTAAATGCAGTACCTGTGAGGGTTTCTGGATCAATATCTGTCATTGATTTGTGTTGGTCATTGATTTACAATAATAAATATATACATACATTTACATAAAGCAGCAGATTTGTCCACTCCCATGTTGATAAGCGGATTAAATACTGGACTAATCTCCCTTTAAGGTTCATTTTCAAAATGTGCGATTCATTTGCGATTAAATATTTTAATTGACTGACAGCCCTACTTTAAATTAGACTTCTTCTAAGAAATAAATTAATTCAATTTGAATGACTTAAGAAGTATTTAGCATTAATACACATATATATATATATATATATATATATATAACAACGCACAAAGAGGAAACGGGGGCGGGGGGGGCTACTCAAAGCTGCAGAACGTGACAGTGACTGCAGCTTTGAGGTGAAACAGGACGGTTTACTTTGTCTTTGTGTGATCGGAGGTGTTTCACGGTCTGATTTACATCATGCATGTGTTTCATTATTTAACATTGATCATTTGTATGCTGCAAAAACATTGTGTTCATCAGTATACTGTACATACAGTACATACTATTAATGCAGCATAGAAGTGGAACACAGCTATTGTTTCATTAGACGTCTGCTCTCACACTGAATCATCTGAAGGAATCAACTGCAGCAAACTCACACTGAGATCTCTGAAGTACTCGTTGTAGTCCAGAGCGTAGCCCACCAGGAAGGCATCCGGCACCTCAAAACCAATGTCTGAAATAAACACACAGACACACAGTTTACTATATATATATAAAAAACACACAACTACTTTGAAGTGCAGTAGAATTAAAAGTGTGAGTCTGATCTGAACTGAAGCGTTTCCTGTTCTCAGAGGCTCGTTGCTCTCTTACTGTCTGCGTGAGGCCGGACTACTTAAGCTGTCAGTGCTGCGTTGTGGGAAGTCAAAACGCTTACAGTAACAGCTGTCCTTCAGGGACAATCTTAAAGAGATTATCCAACTCAAACCTAAAAGCATTACATAATCAGAGGCCGTGTGAGCGGGGGGTTAGCAGGCATGCGTTAGTGCCGGGCTCGGCTACATTTGGAGTACATCTTCCTGAAATGACTGTTAATCCTGCGTGGAGAATACAGCTTCATTAAATTACACTGCAGAGACGCAGCCACACATGGGAGTGACCGGCATGAAATGAGCACTACTGTACATTACTACTTATAATACATTACTACATATAATACATTACATTACTACATACTGTATAATACATTACTACCCTGCATGGAGAAACATGCACTCACAGTCTGGTCTGTACCCGGAGCTCCTCGGGGTCCTCTTCACTAGAAGGCTGGAAGAACAAACAAAGAGAAGACAGAGTAGATGAAACCAACAACCTTTAGTCGGCGCAAAACTGATGCAACACAACAGATAATCATCGGCCACTGCCACTGAATGTCATTACTGAGAGGTCGATAGCAGTCAACTAGGCGAATATCAGCCGATACCGATGTTCGGCCGATAAATCGGTGCATTCTTAATTAAAATCTATCTTTATATACAAAAATGGTTCTTAAAGGAAACCGTTGCAGAAAAGTGTACAAAGCGACGAGCACTTTGAGCTCTTCAAATGTCATTCTTGGATGTTTTGAGCACCATAAATAAAACTCTATATATAATATATTCAATATAATATAATATTATATAGAATATATTCATTCAGCTGGTTGACAGTAACCTACGGTAAACTACAGTAAACTACAGTAACCTACAGTAAACTACAGTAAACTACAGTAAACCACAGTAAACTACAGTAAACTACAGTAACCTACAGTAAACCACAGTAAACTACAGTAACCTACAGTAAACTACAGTAAACTACAGTAAACCACAGTAAACTACAGTAACCTACAGTAAACTACAGTAAACCACAGTAAACTACAGTAAACTACGGTAAACCACAGTAAACTACAGTAACCTACAGTAAACCACAGTAACCTACGGTAACCTACGGTAAACTACGGTAAACCACAGTAAACTACAGTAAACCACAGTAACCTACGGTAAACTACGGTAAACCACAGTAAACTACAGTAAACCACAGTAAACTACAGTAACCTACAGTAAACCACAGTAAACTACAGTAACCTACGGTAAACTACGGTAAACCACAGTAAACTACAGTAAACCACAGTAAACTACAGTAACCTACAGTAAACCACAGTAAACTACAGTAACCTACGGTAAACTACGGTAAACCACAGTAAACTACAGTAAACCACAGTAAACTACAGTAACCTACAGTAAACCACAGTAAACTACAGTAACCTACGGTAAACTACGGTAAACCACAGTAAACTACAGTAACCTACAGTAAACCACAGTAAACTACAGTAACCTACAGTAAACTACAGTAAACTACAGTAACCTACGGTAAACCACAGTAAACTACAGTAAACTACAGTAACCTACAGTAAACTACAGTAAACTACAGTAACCTACGGTAAACTACAGTAAACTACAGTAACCTACAGTAACCCACAGTAACCTACAGTAAACCACAGTAAACTACGGTAAACTACGGTAAACCACAGTAAACTACAGTAAACCACAGTAAACTACAGTAAACTACAGTAACCTACAGTAACCCACAGTAAACTACGGTAAACTACGGTAAACCACAGTAAACTACAGTAAACCACAGTAAACTACAGTAACCTACAGTAACCTACAGTAAACTACAGTAACCTACAGTAACCTACAGTAAACTACAGTAAACTACAGTAAACCACAGTAAACCACAGTAAACTACAGTAACCTACAGTAACCCACAGTAAACTACAGTAACCTACAGTAACCTACAGTAAACTACAGTAAACTACAGTAAACCACAGTAAACTACAGTAAACTACAGTAACCTACAGTAACCCACAGTAAACTACAGTAAACCACAGTAACCTTCTATCTTTTCTGCAGGCATCAGAGGAAACACACATTGCTTCAGCACATGTCCTGTTTGAAGCAGCGATCAGGAACCATCAGAGAAACGGCCTCTACCTCCACAGAGCTGTTCAATTAGTGCAGCAGATTAACTCTTAAGCTGCTCTCTCCCTCCGTCACAACATCTCTAATGCAGTCCTACAGGACAGACTCCCTCCCTCCGTCACTACATCTCTAATGCAGTCCTACAGGACAGACTCCCTCCCTCCATCACTACATCTCTAATGCAGTCCTACAGGACAGACTCACTCCCTCCATCACTACATCTCTAATGCAGTCCTACAGGACAGACTCCCTCCGTCACAACATCTCTAATGCAGTCCTACAGGACAGACTCCCTCCATCACTACATCTCTAATGCAGTCCTACAGGACAGACTCCCTCCCTCCGTCACAACATCTCTAATGCAGTCCTACAGGACAGACTCCCTCCCTCCATCACAACATCTCTAATGCAGTCCTACAGGACAGACTCCCTCCGTCACAACATCTCTAATGCAGTCCTACAGGACAGACTCCCTCCGTCACAACATCTCTAATGCAGTCCTACAGGACAGACTCCCTCCCTCCATCACTACATCTCTAATGCAGTCCTACAGGACAGACTCCCTCCCTCCATCACAACATCTCTAATGCAGTCCTACAGGACAGACTCCCTCCGTCACAACATCTCTAATGCAGTCCTACAGGACAGACTCCCTCCGTCACAACATCTCTAATGCAGTCCTACAGGACAGACTCCCTCCGTCACTACATCTCTAATGCAGTCCTACAGGACAGACTCCCTCCGTCACAACATCTCTAATGCAGTCCTACAGGACAGACTCCCTCCGTCACTACATCTCTAATGCAGTCCTACAGGACAGACTCCCTCCGTCACAACATCTCTAATGCAGTCCTACTGGACAGACTCCCTCCGTCACAACATCTCTAATGCAGTCCTACAGGACAGACTCCCTCCGTCACAACATCTCTAATGCAGTCCTACAGGACAGACTCCCTCCCTCCGTCACTACATCTCTAATGCAGTCCTACAGGACAGACTCACTCCCTCCATCACTACATCTCTAATGCAGTCCTACAGGACAGACTCACTCCCTCCATCACTACATCTCTAATGCAGTCCTACAGGACAGACTCCCTCCATCACAACATCTCTAATGCAGTCCTACAGGACAGACTCCCTCCCTCCGTCACAACATCTCTAATGCAGTCCTACAGGACAGACTCCCTCCGTCACAACATCTCTAATGCAGTCCTACAGGACAGACTCCCTCCGTCACAACATCTCTAATGCAGTCCTACAGGACAGACTCCCTCTGTCACAACATCTCTAATGCAGTCCTACAGGACAGACTCCCTCCGTCACAACATCTCTAATGCAGTCCTACAGGACAGACTCACTCCCTCCATCACTACATCTCTAATGCAGTCCTACAGGACAGACTCCCTCCATCACAACATCTCTAATGCAGTCCTACAGGACAGACTCCCTCCGTCACTACATCTCTAATGCAGTCCTACAGGACAGACTCCCTCCATCACTACATCTCTAATGCAGTCCTACAGGACAGACTCCCTCCGTCACAACATCTCTAATGCAGTCCTACAGGACAGACTCCCTCCGTCACAACATCTCTAATGCAGTCCTACAGGACAGACTCCCTCCCTCCGTCACAACATCTCTAATGCAGTCCTACTGGACAGACTCCCTCCGTCACAACATCTCTAATGCAGTCCTACAGGACAGACTCCCTCCCTCCATCACAACATCTCTAATGCAGTCCTACAGGACAGACTCCCTCCGTCACAACATCTCTAATGCAGTCCTACAGGACAGACTCCCTCCATCACAACATCTCTAATGCAGTCCTACAGGACAGACTCCCTCCCTCCATCACAACATCTCTAATGCAGTCCTACAGGACAGACTCCCTCCCTCCGTCACAACATCTCTAATGCAGTCCTACAGGACAGACTCCCTCCCTCCATCACTACATCTCTAATGCAGTCCTACTGGACAGACTCCCTCCCTCCGTCACAACATCTCTAATGCAGTCCTACAGGACAGACTCCCTCCGTCACTACATCTCTAATGCAGTCCTACAGGACAGACTCCCTCCCTCCATCACAACATCTCTAATGCAGTCCTACAGGACAGACTCCCTCCCTCCATCACTACATCTCTAATGCAGTCCTACTGGACAGACTCCCTCCCTCCGTCACAACATCTCTAATGCAGTCCTACAGGACAGACTCCCTCCATCACTACATCTCTAATGCAGTCCTACAGGACAGACTCCCTCCGTCACAACATCTCTAATGCAGTCCTACAGGACAGACTCCCTCCCTCCGTCACTACATCTCTAATGCAGTCCTACAGGACAGACTCCCTCCCTCCATCACTACATCTCTAATGCAGTCCTACTGGACAGACTCCCTCCCTCCGTCACAACATCTCTAATGCAGTCCTACAGGACAGACTCCCTCCGTCACTACATCTCTAATGCAGTCCTACAGGACAGACTCCCTCCCTCCATCACTACATCTCTAATGCAGTCCTACTGGACAGACTCCCTCCCTCCGTCACAACATCTCTAATGCAGTCCTACAGGACAGACTCCCTCCGTCACAACATCTCTAATGCAGTCCTACAGGACAGACTCCCTCCGTCACTACATCTCTAATGCAGTCCTACAGGACAGACTCCATTAGATAACAGCTGGAGTTATACTGCCTGCACTCTCTCTGCAGACAGACGGACGGACGGACGGTAGCAGCCAGCTCCAGTGGAGGTCTCTGGTTCAGGTCTGTGGTTCGGGTCTCTGGTTCGGGTGTCTGGTTCAGGTCTGTGGTTCAGGTCTGTGGTTCAGGTCTCTGGTTCGGGTGTCTGGTTCAAGTCTATGGTTCGGGTGTCTGGTTCAGGTCTGTGGTTCTGTGGTTCAGGTCTGTGGTTCTGTGGTTCAGGTCTGTGGTTCTGTGGTTCAGGTCTGTGGTTCAGGTCTCCCTACCTCACCACTTTAACCATCTTGGGGTTGCATTCACTCAGCAGGGAGAGGAGCGTCTGCATCGTCCTTCCTGTCTCCACAATGTCCTTGTTACGTTGCAGGACACAGAAGAGACACATTAAAGTGGAGACATGAACAAAGCATCACTTCAATATGTCCTCTAAACGACTCATGCACAACTCTGTCATGTTTCTGGTGTGTCTGTCTTTTGTCTCTGCTCTACTTTACTGTCAATACGGATGCCGTCCTCTATTCTTGCTGCAAAACAAATCTACCTACGGGTCCAAATAAAGTCACCTGAACCTGATCCCAATATAAATATACATTTACTGATTTTATCCATATCGCCCAAACAGAATTCATAATGCAGAAGAAAGGTCTCACCTCTACGATCAACACGTTCTGCAGAAAGAAAAGAGAAGAGAAGAGGAGAGAAGAGAAGAGAGGACAGTTGATGAGGTATAGAGCCGTATGCTGTCAGACTGACAGACTGTAGTTGAAGTGTTTGAAACTGACAGACTCCAGCGGACGAACCTTTCCTGAGAGATTGGACAGCTCGTCTCCTCCGATGACTCGGACATTGTTTGTTGATTTGTCATTCTGGGGGACACAAAGAGGAGACGACATCATCCACCTCAGATTCACCTCAGATCCACCTCAGATTACCCTCAGATCAACCTCAGATTCACGTCAGATTAACCTCAGATTAACCTCAGATCAACTTCAGATCAACCTCAGATTAACCTCAGATTAACCTCAGATCAACCTCAGATTCACGTCAGATCCACCTCAGATTAACCTCAGATCAACCTCAGATTCACGTCAGATCCACCTCAGATTAACCTCAGATCAACCTCAGATTCACGTCAGATTAACCTCAGATTAACCTCAGATCAACTTCAGATCAACCTCAGATTAACCTCAGATTAACCTCAGATTATGAATGAATGAATGAATGAATGAATGAAAGACTTTATTTCGAACATATAATAAATAAAAACAGATACAAAATAATAACAAACAAAACAAGCGTTATAGTGTCCGAAAAGGAGTAGGTGGAAGAAAAACTTATATTACCCTACCCCTTTCTCACTTCTCCTCTATTAACTCATATATCATAGAATGATAATATAATATAAAAACTATCCCAGATTTATTTACATCCCAAGTTTATTTACAACCCACAAAAAGTATATAACCAACCTTTAACACAACTCTTCCTCAACCATATACCTCCCAAAAATATCTATATATATAAATATATAACACACACACACGCACACGCACACACACACACACACACACACACACACACACACACACACACAGAGTGGTTCCTGTAAATGAGATGAGAGGCAGCTTGCTTACGCAGTAGCTCTTCACTCTGATGAAGTCCACCGTGAGGGGCACTGATTTATCGTTGTTCTGGTTCAGAGCTTTAATGTAGTCCAGCAGGTCTGCGAAGAACTTGTAGCCTCCTTTGAGCACGCACAGAGCCACGATGTGGTGTCCCCCCATGTCTCGGATTATGTCACGGGCCAGACGCTCTGTCCTGGGGGGG
The DNA here is from genome assembly GCF_015220745.1 of Sebastes umbrosus. NCBI lineage: Eukaryota > Metazoa > Chordata > Actinopteri > Perciformes > Sebastidae > Sebastes > Sebastes umbrosus. Next base: position 142,900 of record NC_051272.1, read on the forward strand.
GGTTGAAATGCAAAGGGAAAAATCGTGTGGAAATAAATAAATAAATATATACATGTAAAAAATTAATATAAAATAAGTAAAAAAATAAGTTCAAAAGGGACAGAATAAATTAGAAAAACAATAAAAAATAAATGACAGGGAAATTAAACAGAATAGTAAATAAATAAGGGAATTAATACCAAGATAAATAAATAAAGAAGAAAATTAAATCAGAAATATCAATTTATGTCACATTTGATCAATGAATGGCTACATTTATTTTGAATATTCTTTTTGCTACATTTAATGACATATTTATTTATTTATTTTGCCAGGTTTCGTCCTCCATAATCATTTACAGAGTGACATTGCACTTAAACAGAATTGCTTACAGAGCATTTCACAGCAGCACTGACTGCTCTGGACCTTTAAGACTCCTCACATTCACATTCAAATCTACATTCACATGCACATGCACATGCAAATGCACATTCACATGCACATGCACATTCACATGCACATGCACATGCCCGGCAGGATGTCATGTGGCTGCAGGGATTTGTCAAATAAATGCAGTTTATAGCTCTCTGCTGTGAGAGCAGCGAGCAGAGACAGTGAGTGTGTGTCAGAGACAGAGGGACACATGGAGACAGACAGAGAGACAGCCTCACCTGTCCATGATGAGTCCATGAGGGATGATCACTCTGTCCAGGTCGTTCTCATAATGTCTGGGGACGCAGAACAGATCCAGCTCCAGACCTTTCTCATCATCAGCGATCTGCAACCAGAACCAGAACAATTAGATGTGTTCATCTCTGCAGCACCGACCGACGGACCGACGGACCGACTGACCGGCGGACCGGCGGACCGACCGACGGACCGACGGACCGACTGACCGACGGACCGACTGACCGACGGACCGGCGGACCGGTGGACCGACGGACCGACTGACCGACGGACCGACTGACCGGCGGACCGGCGGACCGGCGGACCGACTGACCGACTGACCGACGGACCGACTGACCGACGGACCGACGGACCGACTGACCGGCGGACCGGCGGACCGACTGACCGACTGACCGGCTGACCGACGGACCGACTGACCGGCGGACCGGCGGACCGACTGACCGACGGACCGACGGACCGGCGGACCGACGGACCGACTGACCGGCGGACCGGCGGACCGACTGACCGACGGACCGGCGGACCGGCGGACCGACTGACCGACTGACCGGCTGACCGACGGACCGGCTGACCGACGGACCGACGGACCGGCGGACCGACTGACCGACTGACCGACTGACCGGCGGACCGGCGGACCGACTGACCGACTGACCGGCTGACCGATGCCGTGCGCCAGAGACGCCAGAGTCGCGTGTTGACGCACTTTGCCTCGCCACCTGTTTATCTCTCCAGCACGCGCACCACGGACATTAGACATTAAAGGGTTAACGGATATCACACGCTGAAGCTCGTGACACCTGCCCTCCATCATGACAGGCTTACAACGCGCACAACCACAACCACGCACGCGCACACACAGTTCGCAACGACATGCCCCCCCAGCTCACCTGCAGGTATGACGTCATGTCAGCGGCCGTCCGGTTCACGCGCAGCAGAAGATCTGAGAAGACATCAAGACTCTCCGGTTGTCCTCCGGTTGTCCTCCGGTTGTCCTCCGGTTGTCCTCCGGTGCTCCTCCGGTGCTCCTCCGGTGCTCCGGTAGAGAGACAGAGAGAGGAGGTCTGGAGGTCTCAGTAGAGCTGTTCTGTTCTTCACCGAGCAGCTGATCTGAGTCAGTGAGTCAGTGTTCATCAGCAGCGCATGCGGCTCCTCTACGTCACAACCTGTTCACCCCCCCCCCCCCCCCCCCCTAATCTGCTTTAACACACAGCTCACACCTAGTACTACCTCTATATACTACTAGTACTACCTCTATATACTACTAGTACTACCTCTATATACTACTAGTACTACCTCTATATACTACTAGTACTACCTCTATATACTACTAGTACTACCTCTATATACTACTAGTACTACCTCTACTGATCACACCTAGTACTACCTCTATATACTACTAGTACTACCTCTATATACTACTAGTACTACCTCTATATACTACTAGTACTACCTCTATATACTACTAGTACTACCTCTATATACTACTAGTACTACCTCTATATACTACTAGTACTACCTCTATATACTACTAGTACTACCTCTATATACTACTAGTACTACCTCTATATACTACTAGTACTACCTCTATATACTACTAGTACTACCTCTATATACTACTAGTACTACCTCTATATACTACTAGTACTACCTCTATATACTACTAGTACTACCTCTATATACTACTAGTACTACCTCTATATACTACTAGTACTACCTCTATATACTACTAGTACTACATCTATATACTACTAGTACTACCTCTATATACTACTAGTACTACCTCTATATACTACTAGTACTACCTCTATATACTACTAGTACTACCTCTATATACTACTAGTACTACCTCTATATACTACTAGTACTACATCTATATACTACTAGTACTACCTCTATATACTACTAGTACTACATCTATATACTACTAGTACTACCTCTATATACTACTAGTACTACCTCTATATACTACTAGTACTACCTCTATATACTACTAGTACTACCTCTATATACTACTAGTACTACCTCTATATACTACTAGTACTACCTCTATATACTACTAGTACTACCTCTACTGATCACACCTAGTACTACCTCTATATACTACTAGTACTACCTCTATATACTACTAGTACTACCTCTATATACTACTAGTACTACCTCTATATACTACTAGTACTACATCTACTGATCACACCTAGTACTACATCTATATACTACTAGTACTACCTCTATATACTACTAGTACTACCTCTATATACTACTAGTACTACCTCTATATACTACTAGTACTACCTCTATATACTACTAGTACTACCTCTATATACTACTAGTACCACCCCTACTGATCACACCTAGTACTACATCTATATACTACTAGTACTACATCTATATACTACTAGTACTACTAGTACTACATCTATATACTACTAGTACTACTAGTACTACATCTATATACTACTAGTACTACATCTATATACTACTAGTACTACATCTATATACTACTAGTACTACTAGTACTACATCTATATACTACTAGTACTACATCTATATACTACTAGTACTACTAGTACTACATCTATATACTACTAGTACTACATCTATATACTACTAGTACTACATCTATATACTACTAGTACTACATCTATATACTACTAGTACTACATCTATATACTACTAGTACTACTAGTACTACATCTATATACTACTAGTACTACTAGTACCACCTCTACTGATCACACCTAAATAAATAAGGTGTGAAATGCAAAGGGAAAAATCGAGCAGAAATAAATAAATGAATTAATACATACATTTAAAAAATAAATATAAAATAAGTAAAAAAATAAGTGCAAAGAGAAATTAGTATATTTGTAAAATAATAAAAATAAATGCATTAATAAATGAAAGGGAAAATTAAACAGAATAGTAAATAAATAAGGGAATTAATACCAAGATAAATAAATAAAGAAGCAGAAATATAAATGTATGTCACATTCTATCAATTAATGGCTACATTTATTTGTAATATTAATTTTGCTACATTTATTGACATATATATATATATATATATATATTTATTTATCGAGTCATTTATTTATTTTGCCAGGTTCCGTCCTCCATAATGCTTTACATGATATTGCATTTAAAAATAATAAATTTGTATATTTATATTTTACAATATTTCATCAGTATGCAACTTATACTTAACTCTTATTCATTAGAATATAACATATGTGTATCCTTTGCACTTTAACTGCAATCTACATGTCTATTTATATATACGCCACATACAGACGTAGGCAAAATTGTTGGTACTCTTCCGTTAAAGAAAGAAAAACCCACAAAGGTCACTGAAATAACTTGAAACTGACAAAAATAATAATAAATAAAAATGTATTGAAAATTAACTAATGAAAATGAGACATTGCTTTTGAATTATGGTTCAACAAAATCATTTTAAAAAACAAACTAATGAAACTGGCCTGGACAAAAATGATGGTACTCTTAACTTAATATTTTGTTGCACAACCTTTTGAGGCAATCACTGCAATCAAGTGATTTCTGTAACTCTCAATGAGACTTCTGCACCTGTCCACAGGTATGTTGGCCCACTCCTCGTGAGCAAACTGCTCCAGCTGTCTCAGGTTTGAAGGGTGCCTTCTCCAGACTGCATGTTTCAGCTCCTTCCACAGATGTTCAATAGGATTTAGATCAGGGCTCATACACTGAAAAAAGTGCAACGACTGTGTCATTCATTTAAAGTGCATTTCTATATTGGTCTGATTGAAAATCATGCTTTCTGGTTTAAACCAGTTTTTTTCACTTTGCTTTAAAGTAAATAATACTCCCCCTGGAGTAAAGTAAAGCAATAATTTAACTCAAATAGTATTTTCACTTCAAACCAGAGATGTTCATGTCACGTGACCACATGACGTCACATCAGCTCGCTCCTTCGTGAAGTTTGCTGTCCGCCATTACCCGCTTCAACAGAGAGGACGGCTGCTGCTCAAGAAGACTCTTTTAAACAAGGTAGGAACTCTGGATTGTGTTGTTTTTAGGGGCACATGTGTTTTCCGTGTACATTTATGGTTAGTGGCAGGATGGACAACTCTTTTACACTGTCTCTTGTATTTTGCGCGGTTGTTAGCTAACACTAGCTAAACCAGCTAATCTGCTTTAATGTCTCATGTAGAGAGAAACCTTTCTTTACCAACGCTTCACTAGTGCTAAGTCAATACTGGAGCTAATGCTAATGCTGTTAGCTAACACTAGCTAAACCAGGTTATCTGCTTTAATGTCTCATGTAGAGAGAAACCTTTCTTTACCAACGCTTCACTAGTGCTAAGTCAATACTGGAGCTAATGCTAATGCTGTTAGCTAACACTAGCTAAACCAGCTAATCTGCTTTAGTGTGTCATGTAGAGAGAAACCTTTCTTTACCAACGCTTCACTAGTGCTAAGTCAATACTGGAGCTAATGCTAATGCTAATGCTGTTAGCTAACACTAGCTAAACCAGCTAATCTGCTTTAGTGTCTCATGTAGAGAGAAACCTTTCTTTACCAACGCTTCACTAGTCTAAGTCAATACTGGAGCTAATGCTAATGCTAATGCTGTTAGCTAACACTAGCTAAACCAGCTAATCTGCTTTAGTGTCTCATGTAGAGAGAAACCTTTCTTTACCAACGCTTCACTAGTCTAAGTCAATACTGGAGCTAATGCTAATGTTGTTAGCTAACACTAGCTAAACCAGGTTATCTGCTTTAATGTGTCATGTAGAGAGAAACCTTTCTTTACCAACGCTTCACTAGTGCTAAGTCAATACTGGAGCTAATGCTAATGCTAATGTTGTTAGCTAAAGTCATTTTCTTCACATGAGAAAAGTGCTCGGGAGAGGCCTGGCTGTTATACCGGGAGACCGGGAGACCGGGAGACCGGGAGAAGGGTAGAGGGCCGGCGGGTCTGGACATGTTTCTACCAGGGCGGGGCTGGGCTCCTCCGCCGCTCTCACACACAGAGACACACAGAGACACAGAGACACACAGAGAGACACACAGAGAGACACACAGAGAGACACAGAGACACAGAGACACACAGAGAGACACAGAGACACAGAGACACACAGAGAGACACAGAGAGACACACAGACACACAGACACACAGAGACACACAGACACACAGAGACACACAGAGACACACAGACACACAGAGACACACAGAGAGACACAGAGAGACACACAGAGAGACACAGACACACAGAGACACACAGAGAGACACAGAGACACACAGAGACACACAGACACACAGACACACAGAGACACACAGACACACAGAGAGACACAAAGACACACAGAGACACACAGACACACAGAGAGACACAGAGACACACAGAGACACACAGAGACACACAGACACACAGAGACACACAGAGACACACAGAGACACACAGAGACACAAAGACACACAGAGACACACAGAGACACACAGACACACAGAGACACACAGAGAGACACACAGAGACACACAGAGACACAGAGACACACAGAGACACACAGAGACACACAGAGACACAGAGACACACAGAGACACACAGAGACACACACAGACACAGAGACACACAGAGACACACAGGGACACAGACACACAGAGACACACAGAGACACACAGAGACACACAGAGACACAGACACACAGAGACACACAGGGACACACAGGGACACAGACACACAGAGACACACAGAGACACACAGAGAGCTGCAGCAGCAGATCCAGGTGAGGAGGACTAGGTGAAACTCCGCGGACACTTTAACGTTACTGAATTGACGACCATAATGAACGTTACTGTAAGTGTCATAAACCTTTGGAGTAAAAACTAAATCAATTTATTAAAACTTGTGTTTAACAAACAAAACCTAATTTGACGGAGGTGACGCACGTTCACCGGCCGTCTCTCATCCACAGCCGGTCTGTTTACTGCCTCAGCTCTCTCTCTGGTTACTGCATGGAACCTCGTTTATTTTAAAAGTTAGGTATCCCATGTCTGAAAAGGCCAGAAAAACCATGCAGCTCCTCTAGACTCCCACCTCCCTCTATCAGGGTACCCTCCAGACCCCCACCTCCCTCCATCAGGGTACCCTCCAGACCCCCACCTCCCTCTATCAGGGTACCCTCCAGACCCCCACCTCCCTCCATCAGGGTACCCTCCAGACCCCCACCTCCCTCTATCAGGGTACCCTCCAGACCCCCACCTCCCTCCATCAGGGTACCCTCCAGACCCCCACCTCCCTCTATCAGGGTACCCTCCAGACCCCCACCTCCCTCTATCAGGGTACCCTCCAGACCCCCACCTCCCTCTATCAGGGTACCCTCCAGACCCCCACCTCCCTCCATCAGGGTACCCTCCAGACCCCCACCTCCCTCTATCAGGGTACCCTCCAGACCCCCACCTCCCTCCATCAGGGTACCCTCCAGACCCCCACCTCCCTCTATCAGGGTACCCTCCAGACCCCCACCTCCCTCCATCAGGGTACCCTCCAGACCCCCACCTCCCTCTATCAGGGTACCCTCCAGACCCCCACCTCCCTCCATCAGGGTACCCTCCAGACCCCCACCTCCCTCTATCAGGGTACCCTCCAGACCCCCACCTCCCTCCATCAGGGTACCCTCCAGACCCCCACCTCCCTCTATCAGGGTACCCTCCAGACCCCCACCTCCCTCCATCAGGGTACCCTCCAGACCCCCACCTCCCTCTATCAGGGTACCCTCCAGACCCCCACCTCCCTCCATCAGGGTACCCTCCAGACCCCCACCTCCCTCTATCAGGGTACCCTCCAGACCCCCACCTCCCTCCATCAGGGTACCCTCCAGACCCCCACCTCCTTCTATCAGGGTACCCTCCAGACTCCCACCTCCCTCTATCAGGGTACCCTCCAGACCCCCACCTCCCTCTATCAGGGTACCCTCCAGACCCCCACCTCCCTCTATCAGGGTACCCTCCAGACCCCCACCTCCCTCTATCAGGGTACCCTCCAAGCAGTGAATCCGCTCAGATTAGCAACACAGGGAGGGATTGATAGTACGACAGGTGATTGACAATTTTCTGTGCCCTACACATTTTTTAATCCAGAGTTACCGTTTTGCTAAGAGGAATATGTTAGTTTATATGGTGACTTTGCTCTTTTTGCTCTTGAAACAACATGTTGTAATATAAATATTGTGAACTCATATGAATATTACTTTTCCTCTTTTTAAGCATAATCAAAAATGATGAGAATGGATTGAGTACTAGACGGTGAGTATCGATTAAAGAGGAAGAATTCATATCACATGCTCTCATCTGTCAGTATAATGCAGTATACTGTAATACCACCAGTATGTCTAAGGCCTAATTAATAAATTAGAGTCTGTAGTGACAATTATGGACAATGCTAACTATCCCAACAAAAAATTAAATGTGAAATCTCACCTATTGCTTTGTGTTTACAGGTTTGCTGTTGTTTCCTGAAAAGGTCACAGTTTAGCCACATTGCTGAATTTGGTAAGTCCCAAAATGAACAACAGTGAACATCATTTTCATGTATGTTTAAATAGGAATGACAAACCCAAAATAGAAATGCAGCACTTTAGTGAATAGCTTTGTACTTACCACAGATGTATAGGCCTACTTACTAATGCAGAATGTAAATGTAATTTTAATAATTTCAGTTGAATTAGTAATGTAGTGGAAATTACATGTCAGTATGAACATTTATTTGCAGGTTCACTTCATATCAGTATTTTTACATGTTTTATCTATTATTATATTTCAAGAATTATAAACACAAATAATGTATACATTATATAGTATCCTGTGTATAATATTGTGAAAAGGAAGAATTGTGAATCAGTGAATTTGTGAATATGAATGAGATGTAAGTTAATGTCCGATTTTGCACTCCAACTAACACTACTGTTTTTATTCTTACTTTTACTAGATCCTTTTGGATGGGCTGCCATGGCCGTGAAAAGGCCAGCCAAGTTGCGCGTTATTCTGAATCCTGATGACACCAGGAAGCTAATTCTGCCTAATGGAATTCCAGAGACGATGGAGCAGCTTATGTATGAAGTCAGGAAAGTGTGTGGGTTAAATGCGAATTTTAGACTGCAGTACCAAGACAGAGACTTTGGAGATGCACTAGTGAACTTGACATCTACTGCGGAACTTGAGGATTTTGCAACTGTCAAGGTCGTCCCCATAACTGATGATTGCAGCCAAGAATTAATTCTCAATGTCTGTGAGGATTTAGTGTCAACTCAATCAGATGACACAGAGCTCCTGTCCACACCCTCCAGCACTGTCTCTACAAGAACTCAGATGTCGCCAAGAGAATTTCCAATACCAACATTTTCCTATGACACTGAACTGCAGTTAGAAAAGGGAAATGCCGTGTATAGGTCAAACAAGACAAGGTTGACACTGAGTTCAAAAATAAAGTCAGATATTCTGGAAAAGGTAGCTGAAGAGATATTCGAGTACAAAGCCTACCCAACAGATTCTGACTTCAGTGACGTTGCCGAAGCACTAATCAAGAAGCATCCATGCCTCTCTGAACCTGGTTCATACAGCGGTTGCTACGGGTGGAAGCAGCGGCTGAAGACAAAAATGGGCAACTACCGAACTCAGCTCAAGGGCATCGGGTGTTCTGAATTACTTGCAAATTCATTGAAGTCCAAAGCTCCAGAGGATGCATTGCCAGCAAAAAAAGTAAAGAGACCTAGGAGAGGAGAGGCCAACCACATACCTGACATTCCAACTGGAGAGACCCCTGAAAAATTAGAAAATGAGAGACTGACACTTTTAAGCGAAGTGAAGAAGCGAAACAACCGTGCAGTGATAAAGGACAAAATGAACAAGACCTTTTCACTGCGAAGACAGGACATTGTGGGAAAAGAATCAGGAGTGGAAGAGTTGAAAGTTAGATGGCCTGCATTGTTCACAATGGATGAGGTAAGTAACTTCAGTGGTGGCCTGTAAAGTAAATGATATTATCCCCTATCATAAGAAACTTACTTGATGTCAAAAATAAGATTTCACACACCACACCGCTGTAATGTAACGTGTAATGTAAGAACATTTGCATGTGCTATTTTGTTTTTTAAAGATTAATGCTGAATTCATGAGGATCACAACTGTTCCACTTCAACCGCGATTCCTGGCGTCCTTGGACAAGCACCACAGCAAGCTGATTGACATCATCAGAAACAAGGGAGGAGTTGTCAGGGAGAAGACCCGGAACATACTGAAAGTTCTTGATCAAGTATGTACTGGTACATACAATACACAAAAATGTGCCTTATATCACATAAATAGTAACATTGTAAATAGAAGCAATAGTGCTCATCTTGTCAACACATTTGATTGTGGAGTTAGATTACACGTTGGAAGATGTACTACGTTTATCTTCTCAGTTTGACGGGCCTTTTAACTGGTTTGCTAAAAGCATTTGTAAATCACAATCGCTGTAACTCCCATATGTGCATTATGTAGTGTTTGAATCTTCAGGTTACACCGATAAGTTGCAAAATTGGACAGCATAGTTTTGCATTATATGTGTGTGTTTGTGCTCTCACCTAGAGCCTCGAGGTGAATCAAAAAAGAGAGTGTCTGCTGAAGTGCCTTATTCTGTACCTTGGGGAAGACGTGGACAAACTTATCAAGGAGTATCTGGTAAGTAGTTTTGCATGAATCACTTAAGCTTTAGACAAGATAAAACATTGAATATTCAAACTTTAAAGCTCATATACATGGTGTCAGTTCCTATAAAAATAGTCAAGCGTATCATACATTCATGTACCGTACATTTGACTATGCCTATAATTATTGTGGAGTTCTCTGCCCCCCCAGTGGTCATTAATCCTCACGTTTTTTTAGAATTTAATATGTCTAACACAACGACTAAAGTGTATGTGCTAGTTTATATGTAATATTTTGTAAAACGCTATAGTGTGGCTATATTTGGCTGGAACGTATTAAGATATTTTAAGTGCAGTGTGAAATAATTGTCACTTCAGAGCAGCAGCAGTGCAGATGGAGCAGCAAAAGCCTGAACATAAAATCAATATTATATCCAAATATTGGATTGTGGAAAGTGTCAGTCTGTGGCCAGATTGAAATTAATGAAAATATGAAGACACAAGGCAGTTGTATCTTTTAACATTATAGTGAATCTTATAGTAGTATGTATGCTACTGTATTGTACTATTTAAGATGTTATAACTTTTTGGATATAGCTATTATTAATACGTGTACCAATGCTTTACTTGCGATAAAGTCAAATGTTTGCTATGAGGAAAATATTTGGAGGAGCTGCCATTAATCTGCTGGACTTTGCAAGTCCTTAACATTTTAGCATCACTAGAACACCAATTTTTTATTGAGATTTGATTGCGATAATTGTTTTTATAGATATTTTCTTGTACTGGTACATCAGTCAGTGGTTTCATCAGAATAACTTTCTCATAAATGTCTTGTCTTTTATCAGGTTGTGCAGAAGGATGAAGCTGAAACCGAGCTTGAGAGGTGTACAATGGCAGTGTTTGTCATCAGGGAGGAGAAGGATCCTCTCCAGCCACCACATGACATTGGGATTGTTCTTGAAGGTGTGGAAGTCCTTAATGAGTTGCCATCGGTCGCACATGCATGTGCCATGTTATTTGGCTTCATCTATGCTCTAAACTTGAGCTATCCAGGTGAGCTCAAATACACTTTTGATGCACTACAGAAAATATTCATGGAGATAGAGCCAAAGAAAATGACACGCAAAGTGTGCAGTCTGAGTGTCAAGCTCTAAATACTGGATCAATCAAGAAAGACATTTGGATACAGCATGTTTTTTGTTCTGTTTTATAGCTTGTATTCAAATACATTCCAAGATGATGGAAGAGTTTCATTGTTAATTGTAAATAAGAGAGAGAAACAGACTTTAATTCAAAACTGGCTCCAGAGGATGCATTGCCAGCAAAAAAAAGTGGAAAGGCCAACGACATACCTAACAGAGACTGTCACTTTTAAGTGATGTGAAGAAGCGAAACAACTGTGCAGTGATAAAGGACAAAATGGACAAGACTTTTTCACTGCAAAGACAGGACATTATGGGAAAGGAATCAGGAGTGGAAGATTTGAAAGATAGATGGCCTTAATTTCTGATTGTCTCTGTTAACAGAATTATTTCTGTGGTATAAATATTGTGGCACTGTTATTAACACTGAAATGTGAATAATGCTAAATTCACAATGACCAGCAATTCAGTACTAGTAATGGTAATGTTCTTAAACTGACTTATGCACAAAAGACCAAGCTTTGTTCATAGATTGCACCCCCAGCAATTGAACTGCACTTTTCCTTGGTTGTTTTTTTGGGTCTCTTGATCTCACATTTGTAATGGTTCAAAATAATGTGACATTCATACATTCTGGTCATTTTATCAAAGGATAGTTAAGTTTTAACACTGTTAGAATCTATTTTTACACTTCTTAATGGCTATTACATTACATATCTCAGGTTCTAAAGGAGAGATGTACAAACCCGTTTCACATGTTAAGATATCTGTGGTTAAGGTTACAGAAAGGTTGCATAAGGTTTAAAAAACATTGAAAAGATCATGATTTATTTGATTTTATAGTTACTATGTATTTTTCCTCAAGTGTTGAGTATACTTGCTAGCTTTATTGGCCGCACAATTCATTGTGGGTTTCCTTTTTTGGGTTGTTTTTTTTTTCTTTTTTTTAGTACATAACAGAAAAGGTGATGCATATTTTAAAAAGACATCACAATAAACATTTAGATATTTGAAGAGAATATTCCTGTCTTTATTAATAGTAAACTAAACTAAACATTGTCTGTAACAAAATGTTTTTTGAATTTGATCTTATGTGAAAATTCTACTAGCTTTTGTTTATGTGAAAATGTAAGTTGTAAAAAAGCAAAAAATGCTATTATATTGACACAGATAAAGTATCATTTTGGCTTGCAACTAAAGAAAATATATTGATTAAGGTAAATTAAAATTTTAGTTTGTTTGTACTGAATCAGAAATTTGACTTGAGAAAACTTAATAAAATTAGATGTAACAAATTAACTTGATTTTTTTTAAGTTACTCCAAAGTAAAACTCTAAGTTGTAACAAAGTAATAAATTGCATGTAACAAATTAAAGCATTTTAATTAGTTTATTCCAAAGTAAAACTCTACTTGGATGTAATGGTAAATATTAGTTTTTTCCAAATTGAAAAATTAAGTTGTAACAAAGTAAAAAAAAATAGTTTATGGTCTTCATAATAAATAATCTTTTTACTTTGTGTGAATGTAAGTTTTTGACTTTGGCCAAACAAATATTTTGATTTATATTAAATCATAATTACGGTTTCAACCAAATCATAAATACAATTTGAGAAAAACTAATAAAATTAGATGTAAAAAATTAGAGCAATTTTTTTAAGTTGATCCAAAGTACAATTTTTTTCAGTGTAGAAGGCCACTTCAGAACAGTCCAATGTTTTGTTCTTAGCCATTCTTGGGTGTTTTTAGCTGTGTTTTGGGTCATTATCCTGTTTGAGGACCCATGACCTGCAACTGAGACCAAGCTTTCTGACACTGGGCAGCACATTTCGCTCCAGAATGCCTTGATAGTCTTGAGATTTCATTGCACCCTGCACAGATTCAAGACACCCTGTGCCAGATGCAACAAAGCAGCCCCATAACATAACCGAGCCTCCTCCATGTTTCACATTAGGTACAGTGTTCTTTTCTTTGGATGCTTCATCTCTTCGTCTGTGAACATAGAGCTGATGTGACTTGCCAAAAAGCTCCAGTTTTGTCTCATCTGTCCAAAGGACATTCTCCCAGAAGCTTTGTGGCTTGTCAATATGCATTTTGGAAAATTCCAGTCTCGCTTTTTTATGATTTGGTGTCCTCCTCGGTTGTCTTCCATTAAGTCCACTTTGGCTCAAACAGTGACGGATGGTGCGATCTGACACTGATGTACCTTGACCTTGGAGTTCACCTCTAATCTCTTTGGAAGTTGTTCTGGGCTCTTTGGTTACCATTCGTATTATCCGTCTCTTCAATATGTCATCAATTTTCCCCTTGCGGCCACGTCCAGGGAGGTTGGCTACAGTCCCATGGACCTTAAACTTCTGAATAATATGTGCAGCTGTAGTCACAGGAACATCAAGCTGCTTGGAGATGGTCTTATAGCCTTTACCTTTAACATGAAGGTCTGTAATGTTCTTTCTGATCTCCTGAGACAACTCTCTCCTTAGCTTTCTGTGGTCCATGTTCAGTGTGGTACACACCATGATACCAAACAGCACAGTGACTACTTTTCACCCTTTAAATAGGCAGACTGACTGATTACAAGTTTGAAGATACCTGTGATGTTATTTACAGGACACACCTTAGTTTAATATGTCCCTATGGTCACATTATTTTACATCTTTTCTAGGGCTACCATCATTTTTGTCCTGGCCAGTTTCATCAGTTTGTTTTTTAAAATGATTCTGTTGAACCACAATTCAAAAGCAACAGCTGATTTTCATTAGTTAATTTTCAGTAATTTTTTATTTATTATTACTTTTGTCAGTTTCAAGTTATTTCAGTGACCATTGTGGGGTTTTCTTTCTTTAACGGAAGAGTACCAACAATTTTGCCTACGTCTGTATATCCTCATTTGTATATACTGTCTTCATCTGCACTTTACTAGATTGTACTCTGGTTAACTGCATGTCGTTGTAATTCTACTTGTACTTGTACTGGTACTTGTACTTGTACTGGTACTTATAGCCTACTCTGTGCAATGATAAATAAAGTTGAATCTAATCTAAGCTATATAGGACTTTTATAGATTTGTATTGCCGTTTGTATCCCAAATCCACCAGAAACCTGCTCACTATTATATCTCAGTAACTGAACTACATCTCATCTTGCCTATTTATTTATATATTTATTATTTTTATTTACTTGTATTATGGTGTCCTACAGTATGTAGTATTATGAGCCATTTATTATCTTTCATTGTTCTGTTGTGACGACTCTGTCTGCCTGCTACTTGGTTTGTGTGGGCAGGTACTGGAGACGGGCGTGGCCGTGGCTCCTCAGTGAAACAGCAACACCTGAGCTCATCAGCAACACTGGCTACACCTGTGACCTGAGTCCTGGGTGACAGAGCTCTTTTAAAACCCCTCGTGGAGCTCCTTGAGACCCATTTTGCTTTTCCATGAAACACATTTTGACTCATCACAGTAGGAAAAGCACAGATGTAAATAATGTAACTTAATGACGGCTGAATTCCTTTGAGCTGCTTTGATTAGTCTACTCGTTTCTGGTGCATGCTGACTCACCGTCACTCTTCAACAGAACGGAGCCATCTCTAAGTGTTATTAGTGTTATTAGTGTTATTAGTGTTATTAGTATTATTAGTATTATTAGTAACACCTGTTCCTTTGATACTATAACAAGTCAAAATGTCTGCTGTGAGAAAGAATAGAATAGCATATTCTAAAGGCCTGTCTGGTGTGTTGCTGCACCATACATATACATATACACCATATTGTATAGTATTGTGTTACTCAGTTCTGCCGTGTTGTTTGTACCAGATCTATTTAAAACGTGTAACTTTGTTAGTGTTGGAGCAGCTTCTGTTCTCAGTAACAGAACTCATCCTCATTCAGTCTAGAATTTGGAGATCTGAGCATCACTGAGTTCATACTGCCCTGTGGGGAATATCACACACACTCACACACACACACCGCCTGTTCACTGTTTAGTTTTTGACAGTATCAATAGAATCAGTTCATCTGTCTTCAGGCGTTTCTATTATACAACAACTTACCAACCATTTCTAAATTTAGACAGATCAAATAAAAACAGAGAAAACTGCAAAAAAAACAGCCCATTTTTAATCTGATCCATATTTAATGAGTGATACAGAAACAAAACAGTTTTTTTCCATCTTAGAAAAAAGAAACTCCAGCTGTTGTACAACATCAGGAGCATGGCAACTATGAAAACAGAATAAACATGTTGTCATAGTTCAGAACACCGAAGATCTCTGTACGATAATAACAGTCTTTATGAGGGACACTTGTGACCCTGAGGCCAGGTCTCATATGACACCGTTCCCCATATAGAGTCCTACTTTTAGCCGGAGACCCACATGCAGAGCTGTGACTGTGGGCAGAAAGTAGAGCACCACTCGGAGGAAGACGGCATGATGTGAGAGAAGACCTGAAAGAGAGACAACACTCATTTCTTCTTCTTCTCGTCTTTCTTGGCACCATCAGCTTTCTCCTTCTCCTTGTCTTTGTCCTTATCATCTTTTTTCTCTTTGTCGTCTTTCTTCTCTTTCTTGCCTTCCTCCTTCTCCTGTCCTTCCTTCTTCTCTGCGTCTCGGTTGGAAATCTTGTTGTTGATCAAGTTGTGAAGAGCCACCACGGAGCGGATGAGCGAGGCCAGGTACACCACCAGCATCTGGTCGTTGGTCTTCAGGTAGAAGGCTTTGGTGAACTCCTGCAGAGACAAGCAGAAGATTCAGCAACACAACAACACGCATCATGTTCATATGATATGATATGATCATATTCAGAAACACAACAACACACGTGTTCATATGATATGATCATATTCAGCAACACAACAACACACATCATGTTCATATGATATGATCATATTCAGAAACACAACAACACGCATCATGTTCATATGATATGAAATGAACAAGGATAAAGGAAAAATAATAATAATAATAATAATAATAATAATAATAAACTAGACTAGATGCAGTTATGCTGGTTAATCACAGGACGGCGTCCAAGAATTAATAAAACTAGATAACTGAATTACATTTTTAAAAAACGATGGAATGGAAGAATATACTCTAAATAGGACCCCGGTGGACAGATGTCTTTGTTCGGAGCTACAGTTGATGCTGGTAAACATCTGAGGTGCTGGAGGGCTGCCTGTCACTCAATCTGACTCACTTTGCCCTCCAGAGGACAAACTGAGAAGCTGCTCAGTCAGAGAGGATTTCATGTTTTCTGTTCAGATCTTTGTTTTCCTCTCCTCCGTTTGGTTCACTGAACTCATTGTAAATTGTGCTGTAGTTGTAATTGTACAGAATTTATAACATAACAAGTGTACTAATGTTTCAATATATTCATAAATATACATATATATAGCTCTCAAAGTCACATACCATAAGATAAATAATAAAATAAACTATATTTCAATAACTGTAATTCAAAAGACACTGATTTCCCTCCAGTGACTCCTGTAAATCAACAGAAAGACCGTACCAGTAGGTTGACGTCTGGCAGCAGGTTGAAGACGTCCTGCAGCTGGTAGATGATCTGGTGGTTGATGGGGAGTTTCCCTGCCGTCACTCTCTCCAGGTAAGAGCGGATGTCCAACAGCTTGGAGTTGAGTCCCTTCAGGCCGTGAACCTGGTTTGTGATCCGTTGCGACAGAGTGCCCACGGTGGTATCCTTGATGTCTCTGTATTATGGGATGTAGCGGATGACAAGTGAATGAGTGTGAATGAGATGTGAAGAGTTTACAGTGTTGATCATTTCATCAGTATGTCTTAGGACATTTGGTGATTAGAGTAAAGTTGAAGCACCATTTCTACTCAGTAGTGAAACCACAAGTATTTACTGTTGTGACTAAAAGGGTTATTCCATGTTTACCAGCGTAGCAAAGTGTGTGAATCAAAGGTCTGTTTGGTACCTGAGCAGATGCTCCACACCCACTTCCTCCGCTTCCTCAGCTCCAATCTCACTGGTGACGTGTTCAAATGTCTTGGATGTTGGAGTTCCATCCTGTAAAGAGGAAATGACAACAATGAAACTAATGAAGATAATGCCTGTTTTCAACCAACATACAAAAACCCCTAAAAAGAAAAGCCTCAGTGAGGTGTTTGAAAGCAACAGATGGAACAGGATGAGAACACTGCAGTACAGACTGTCACCTTCCACTGGGAATACTTTCTAACAACCTTTAGCTCTTCAAAGGTCGTCCAGTTGACCTTGTGGACAGATTACATATGAAGAGTAATCACTAAACCTATTTCATTGAGAATCACCAGACTTGTGTCCAGGAAACCCAAACTGGGTTATTATGTCATTTATGATTCAATAAATCAATGCTCAGCACAAACACTTTGGAAACAACGGTTATTCTATCTGCTTCAATGCGATCCACGATTCACTTACATCATGGATCTCCTCCACAGAGATGTATGCTTCTGTAGGTAGACCGAGGTCTTTGGGCTTCACATCTATGATGACTAACACCTGGTAGGATGACAAACATATTAGTAACTTATAGAACAAGGTGATGTCACAACACATGACCACAAAGCAGAGGAAACCAGTTACATACCGAGTTGGTACAGTACTGCTTGATGAGCTCATTGATGGCAATGTCATTTTTATGTAACTTGGGTCCTGTGTGGTACCATCCCACTATTCTTTCTCTGGCTGAAAACCAGGGAAGACAGTTATTCACAGATAGAAAACCAGGGCAGCACCATCACATAGAACACAACTGAATCAGGCAGACGTAGTTCAGTGCCTTACCATTAACTTTCTTGAACATGCCATACATGTTCTCCAAGTAGTCATGATCCAGGAACCACACGGAGTCGTCTCTGTCATCCTCGTCAAATGGCACTGTAAAGGAACACTGACAATGAATTGACAGAAATTGTCTGTGGCAGACTTTCCTGACATTTAAAATAAATGTGTGTGTGAATTTTCCCTTCATAAAGTGTTGTAGCAGTTATGAACCCATAAAGTGTTGTAGCAGTTATGAACCCATAAAGTGTTGTAGCAGTTATGAACCCATAAAGTGTTGTAGCAGTTATGAACCCATAAAGTGTTGTAGCAGTTATGAATCCATAAAGTGTTGTAGCAGTTATGAATCCATAAAGTGTTGTAGCAGTTATGAATCCATAAAGTGTTGTAGCAGTTATGAACCCATAAAGTGTTGTAGCAGTTATGAATCCATAAAGTGTTGTAGCAGTTATGAACCCATAAAGTGTTGTAGCAGTTATGAATCCATAAAGTGTTGTAGCAGTTATGAATCCATAAAGTGTTGTAGCAGTTCTGAACCCATAAAGTGTTGTAGCAGTTATGAACCCATAAAGTGTTGTAGTAGTTATGAACCCATAAAGTGTTGTAGCAGTTATGAATCCATAAAGTGTTGTAGCAGTTATGAATCCATAACGTGTTGTAGCAGTTATGAACCCATAAAGTGTTGTAGTAGTTATGAACCCATAAAGTGTTGTAGTAGTTATGAACCCATAAAGTGTTGTAGTAGTTATGAACCCATAAAGTGTTGTAGCAGTTATGAATCCATAAAGTGTTGTAGTAGTTATGAACCCATAAAGTGTTGTAGTAGTTATGAACCCATAAAGTGTTGTAGTAGTTATGAACCCATAAAGTGTTGTAGTAGTTATGAACCCATAAAGTGTTGTAGTAGTTATGAACCCATAAAGTGTTGTAGTAGTTATGAATCCATAAAGTGTTGTAGTAGTTATGAACCCATAAAGTGTTGTAGTAGTTATGAACCCATAAAGTGTTGTAGTAGTTATGAACCCATAAAGTGTTGTAGTAGTTATGAACCCATAAAGTGTTGTAGTAGTTATGAACCCATAAAGTGTTGTAGCAGTTATGAATCCATAAAGTGTTGTAGCAGTTATGAATCCATAACGTGTTGTAGCAGTTATGAATCCATAAAGTGTTGTAGCAGTTATGAATCCATAAAGTGTTGTAGTAGTTATGAACCCATAAAGTGTTGTAGTAGTTATGAACCCATAAAGTGTTGTAGTAGTTATGAACCCATAAAGTGTTGTAGTAGTTATGAACCACAGTAAGATGCTGTGTGATGTATGAAAATATAAACGGGGCCCTCCACTGGTTTTACCCGCCTGAGAAAACAACTGTGTGATGTTTTCTGTGGCTCTGAAGGGAGCTCTCTAAGGTCTTATAAACTCTGATGATGCCGTTGGTGATCTTGGTTTAGGATTTAAGAACACACATTTATAACAGAAGGCCTGCATTACAAACTGAGAGCATGAAGTTTGAAAGATGTGAGTATTTAGTGTGCAGGGAGGGTCAGATAACACATCCTGCTGGGGACATCATCAGCAGTGAAAGATCCAGTCTTTTAACAGTTTGTAACATACTAGAGACTAAACTCTAATGGTTCTATTCCCCTTTAACACTAGAGACTAAACTCTAATGGTTCTATTCCCCTTTATCACTAGAGACTAAACTCTAATGGTTCTATTCCCCTTTAACACTAGAGACTAAACTCTAATGGTTCTATTTCCCTTTAACACTAGAGACTAAACTCTAATGGTTCTATTCCCCTTTAACACTAGAGACTAAACTCTAATGGTTCTATTTCCCTTTATCACTAGAGACTAAACTCTAATGGTTCTATTCCCCTTTAACACTAGAGACTAAACTCTAATGGTTCTATTCCCCTTTATCACTAGAGACTAAACTCTAATGGTTCTATTCCCCTTTAACACTAGAGACTAAACTCTAATGGTTCTATTTCCCTTTAACACTAGAGACTAAACTCTAATGGTTCTATTCCCCTTTAACACTAGAGACTAAACTCTAATGGTTCTATTTCCCTTTATCACTAGAGACTAAACTCTAATGGTTCTATTCCCCTTTAACACTAGAGACTAAACTCTAATGGTTCTATTTCCCTTTATCACTAGAGACTAAACTCTAATGGTTCTATTCCCCTTTATCACTAGAGACTAAACTCTAATGGTTCTATTCCCCTTTAACACTAGAGACTAAACTCTAATGGTTATATTCCCCTTTAACACTAGAGACTAAACTCTAATGGTTCTATTTCCCTTTAACACTAGAGACTAAACTCTAATGGTTCTATTCCCCTTTAACACTAGAGACTAAACTCTAATGGTTCTATTCCCCTTTAACACTAGAGACTAAACTCTAATGGTTCTATTTCCCTTTATCACTAGAGACTAAACTCTAATGGTTCTATTCCCCTTTATCACTAGAGACTAAACTCTAATGGTTCTATTTCCCTTTAACACTAGAGACTAAACTCTAATGGTTCTATTCCCCTTTAACACTAGAGACTAAACTCTAATGGTTCTATTCCCCTTTAACACTAGAGACTAAACTCTAATGGTTCTATTCCCCTTTAACACTAGAGACTAAACTCTAATGGTTCTATTCCCCTTTAACACTAGAGACTAAACTCTAATGGTTCTATTCCCCTTTAACACTAGAGACTAAACTCTAATGGTTCTATTCCCCTTTAACACTAGAGACTAAACTCTAATGGTTCTATTTCCCTTTATTATATTATTGTGAACCTGTTTCTCCCAAATCCTCCAAATGCTGTCACCATGTCATCATGTCACCATGTCTCTCACCATGTCACCATGTCACCATGTCTCTCACCATGTCACCATGTCTCTCACCATGTCACCATGTCACTCACCATGTCACCATGTCACTCACCATGTCATCATGTCACCATGTCTCTCACCATGTCACCCACCATGTCACCATGTCACTCACCATGTCACCATGTCACCATGTCACTCACCATGTCACCATGTCACCATGTCACTCACCATGTCACCATGTCACTCACCATGTCACCATGTCACCATGTCACTCACCATGTCACCATGTCACCATGTCTCTCACCATGTCACCATGTCTCTCACCATGTCACCATGTCACCATGTCACTCACCATGTCACCATGTCACCATGTCACTCACCATGTCACCATGTCACCATGTCACTCACCATGTCACCATGTCTCTCACCATGTCACCATGTCACCATGTCTCTCACCATGTCACCATGTCTCTCACCATGTCACCATGTCACCCACCATGTCACCATGTCACCATGTCTCTCACCATGTCACCATGTCACTCACCATGTCTGTCACCATGTCACTCACCATGTCACCATGTCTCTCACCATGTCACCATGTCACCATGTCTCTCACCATGTCACCATGTCTCTCACCATGTCACCATGTCTCCATGTCACCATGTCTCTCACCATGTCACCATGTCTCTCACCATGTCACTCACCATGTCACCATGTCTCTCACCATGTCTCTCACCATGTCACCATGTCACCATGTCTCTCACCATGTCACTCACCATGTCTCCATGTCACCATGTCTCTCACCATGTCACTCACCATGTCACCATGTCTCTCACCATGTCACTCACCATGTCACCATGTCTCTCACCATGTCACCATGTCTCCATGTCACCATATCTCTCACCATGTCACTCACCATGTCACCATGTCACCATGTCTCCATGTCACCATGTCTCTCACCATGTCACTCACCATGTCACCATGTCACTCACCATGTCACCATGTCTCTCACCATGTCACCATGTCTCCATGTCACCATGTCTCTCACCATGTCACTCACCATGTCACCATGTCACCATGTCTCCATGTCACCATGTCTCTCACCATGTCACTCACCATGTCACCATGTCACCATGTCTCCATGTCACCATGTCTCTCACCATGTCACTCACCTGCAAAACTATTTGAGACGTCAAGAACTTTTTTCTGCCATGATCCCAGAAGGACTCCCACCACTCGCTTCTGATTGCCAACTTTTCCTATCCTGGAGAGAGAAATACACATCGTCTCGTTAATCTGATCTGACTTCAGTCAGCAGTGAACAACATGACTCAGAAACACCTTTAGACCTGATGCTAGGCTGCTCCTGAAGGACAGACACCACCCAGCTCTCTCTGTGTTCAGGTGGAACACCACCCAGCTCTCTCTGTGTTCAGGTGGAACACCACCCAGCTCTCTCTCTGTTCAGGTGGAACACCACCCAGCTCTCTCTCTGTGTTCAGGTGGAACACCACCCAGCTCTCTCTGTGTTCAGGTGGAACACCACCCAGCTCTCTCTCTGTTCAGGTGGAACACCACCCAGCTCTCTCTCTGTGTTCAGGTGGAACACCACCCAGCTCTCTCTGTGTTCAGGTGGAACACCACCCAGCTCTCTCTCTGTGTTCAGGTGGAGGGAATCAGGACTCAACCTGAGGCTCCACAGTCCAGAGAGCATCTCCCCTCACAGAGCAGCTCTGGTTTCACAACACCTTTTTCTTCCAGCTACAATCAGACTGGTGGTAAAGGACGTTAAAGAGAGACACTAATACCCCTCCACACCTCTTTACCATCACTGACACACAGTTCACCTGAACTGAATGGACTGTAATGCTGTGCAACAGGCTGCCTTCCACTGAGCAATACTCTGAAATATATTCATTATTTATTTTTTTAATTATTTTTTATGAGAGTTACAAGTTCTTTTAACTCATGGAGCATATATGATATTAAAAAATAATAATATATATATATATATATATATATATATATATATATATACACAGTATATGTATATATATGTATATATACATATACTGTATATTAGTATTGTGGGGGTATTGTTCCTATGCAGAGGGTAGTTTAGTTTATTGACTACACTGAGGGAGTTTTATATTTTAATAATGTATTTATTTATTATGTTGAGTTGAATGTGCTACTTATTCTGTTCTGTAATTACCTTGTAGTGTCTTTTCTACCTTTTCTTTTCTTAAAGCTGACTCGATGTAAACTGATCACAATTCACATGAACTTACTGTAGGTGAACTTATAGATGATAATGGCAAATAAAACTCTTGAATGTTGAATCTACTGGAAGCTAAGCTAATGCTAATCTTCATGTTGTCATTGCTAATGAAAAAATTACCAGATTATATCAGTTCAACCACTAACCTGCTGATCTACTGATTCATGTTCAGTTCAACACAGTTTAACCTGACTGTGTTGGAACACCAGCTAGTGACCAACTACACTCAACTATTTGTCTATCATTTAATGCCAGTAAGAGGTGATGACTGGATGTCCAGTGTGTCAGAATAGAGATCAGCTGTTCAGGGGTTCAGTTCCAGACCAGACTTCATTAACAAACTCTGCTTTTAACAGAACTAACTGGACTCGTGTTGTGAAATGACACATTAGCAAATATTAGATCACCTCTTTCTCACTTTCCTTCAACTGTAACTACACAACATCCTAACATCCTATCAGACCTCCTATAATCAGACCTCCTATCAGACATCCTATCAGACCTCCTATAATCAGACCTCCTATCAGACCTCCTATCAGACCTCCTATCAGACCTCCTATAATCAGACCTCCTATAATCAGACCTCCTATCAGACCTCCTATAATCAGACCTCCTATAATCAGACCTCCTATAATCAGACCTCCTATCAGACCTCCTATCAGACCTCCTATAATCAGACCTCCTATCAGACCTCCTATAATCAGACCTCCTATAATCAGACCTCCTATCAGACCTCCTATCAGACCTCCTATCAGACCTCCTATCAGACCTCCTATAATCAGACCTCCTATCAGACATCCTATCAGACCTCCTATAATCAGACCTCCTATCAGACATCCTATCAGACCTCCTATAATCAGACCTCTTATCAGACCTCCTATCAGACCTCCTATCAGACCTCCTATCAGACCTCCTATCAGACCTCCTATAATCAGACCTCCTATAATCAGACCTCCTATCAGACCTCCTATCAGACCTCCTATAATCAGACCTCCTATCAGACCTCCTATCAGACCTCCTATAATCAGACCTCCTATAATCAGACCTCCTATCAGACCTCCTATCAGACCTCCTATCAGACCTGGGTAGACCTGCTGACTAGGAGGTGACCAGTGGGCCATCTGAGAGGCAATGAGATGAGATAAACCAGACCGGCAGAACACAGGTTTACACTGGTACTATATACACAGAGAACACAACACAGGTCCATCTAACACTAACACAGGTCCATGTAACACTAACACAGGTCCATGTAACACTAACACAGGTCCATCTAACACTAACACAGGTCCATCTAACACTAACACAGGTCCATCTAACACTAACACAGGTCCATCTAACACTAACACAGGTCCATCTAACACTAACACAGGTCCATGTAACACTAACACAGGTCCATGTAACACTAACACAGGTCCATCTAACACTAACACAGGTCCATGTAACACTAACACAGGTCCATGTAACACTAACACAGGTCCATGTAACACTAACACAGGTCCATATAACACTAACACAGGTCCATGTAACACTAACACAGGTCCATATAACACTAACACAGGTCCATGTAACACTAACACAGGTCCATGTAACACTAACACAGGTCCATGTAACACTAACACAGGTCCATGTAACACTAACACAGGTCCATCTAACACTAACACAGGTCCATGTAACACTAACACAGGTCCATGTAACACTAACACAGGTCCATGTAACACTAACACAGGTCCATGTAACACTAACACAGGTCCATGTAACACTAACACAGGTCCATATAACACCAGCAGTCAGTGAGGAGGTCTTATTCTACATACTACATGTATTGATTGACGGACTGTTCACCTGTTCACTCTGTTTACATCTCTATTACTGTGTTTATAATGTCTGTATGTCTGTATACCTGTATACCTGTATACCTGTCCTGCTTCACTGTGTTCATGATGTTTGATGATGTTGCTGCTTTGACTGAATCTCCTCCAGAGGATGAATACAGATCCATCTGATCTGATCTGAAGCTAAGCTAATGCTAAAGCTAATGCTAAAGCTAATGCTAATCTGCATGTTATCATCGCTGATGAAATCAGATTATATCTTTATATCAGTTGAACCACCAACCTGCTGATCTACTGATCATGTTCAGCTGAACACAGTAACCTGTGTGTGTCTGAACACCAGCTATAGATGACCTACACTGCTAGCTCACTGAGCTAACTAGCCGCTAGCTCACTGAGCTAACTAACCGCTAGCTCACTGAGCTAACTAGCCGCTAGCTCACTGAGCTAACTAGCCGCTAGCTCACTGAGCTAACTAGCCGCTAGCTCACTGAGCTAACTAACCGCTAGCTCACTGAGCTAACTAGCCGCTAGCTCACTGAGCTAACTAGCCGCTAGCTCAGTGAGCTAACTAGCCGCTAGCTCACTGAGCTAACTAGCCGCTAGCTCAGTGAGCTAACTAGCCGCTAGCTCAGTGAGCTAACTAGCCGCTAGCTCAGTGGTGATGTCTTCATTCAGTGTGTACGGGGCTCTGACTCAGCAGGGCTAAGCTAGGCTAAGCTAACGTTAGCCTAGCCTAGCCTAGCTTAGCTTAGCAGCGTTGTTCTTCTGGTCATGTCATCTTCTAACCTTTATAGAAACACTCTGAACAGAACCAGACTGACCTGTTGAAGTGATCCACCACGCTGAGCAGCACCAGCGGATGAACCACCACGTTTTCCACCGCGAGCTCCGGCATCTTCACTCAGTCACTTCACTCAGTCACTTCACTCAGTCACTTCACTCAGTCACTTCACTCAGTCACTTCACTCAGTCACACAGAGAGGAACACAGATACACAGCTAAACTCAGCTTCAGCTCCTCACAGCTCACAGCCTGAACCGATACCCGGATCACTTCCGACTGCGTCTGACGACACTTCCGTTTCTCTGGGCAACAGAGAGACGCGCAGAGAGCAGGAGGTTAGTGTGAGGAGACAGACTGAGGACGCAGAGAGAGAAGACGGAACAGTCCATGGATCAGACTCAGAGAGACTCTCAGACAACATGGCAACAACTGAACACGTAAGTTAACTGAATGTCATCCATTTATCTGTGCAATGTATCCGTGATGCAATATACTGAACATCTCAACATACTGAACATCTCAATATACTGAACATCTCAACATACTGAACATCTCAATATACTGAACATCTCAATATACTGAACATCTCAACATACTGAACATCTCAATATACTGAACATCTCAATATACTGAACACCTCAATATACTGAACACCTCAATATACTGAACACCTCAATATACTGAACACCTCAACATACTGAACACCTCAATATACTGAACATCTCAATATACTGAACATCTCAATATACTGAACATCTCAATATACTGAACATCTCAATATACTGAACATCTCAACATACTGAACATCTCAATATACTGAACACCTCAATATACTGAACATCTCAATATACTGAACATCTCAATATACTGAACATCTCAATATACTGAACATCTCAACATACTGAACACCTCAATATACTGAACATCTCAATATACTGAACATCTCAATATACTGAACATCTCAATATACTGAACACCTCAATATACTGAACATCTCAATATACTGAACATCTCAATATACTGAACACCTCAATATACTGAACATCTCAATATACTGAACACCTCAACATACTGAACATCTCAATATACTGAACATCTCAATATACTGAACATCTCAACATACTGAACATCTCAATATACTGAACATCTCAATATACTGAACACCTCAACATACTGAACATCTCAATATACTGAACACCTCAACATACTGAACATCTCAACATACTGAACATCTCAATATACTGAACATCTCAATATACTGAACATCTCAATATACTGAACACCTCAACATACTGAACATCTCAATATACTGAACATCTCAATATACTGAACATCTCAACATACTGAACATCTCAACATACTGAACATCTCAATATACTGAACATCTCAACATACTGAACATCTCAATATACTGAACATCTCAATATACTGAACATCTCAACATACTGAACATCTCAACATACTGAACATCTCAATATACTGAACATCTCAACATACTGAACATCTCAATATACTGAACATCTCAACATACTGAACATCTCAACATACTGAACATCTCAACATACTGAACATCTCAATATACTGAACACCTCAATATACTGAACATCTCAATATACTGAACATCTCAGTATACTGAACATCTCAATATACTGAACACCTCAACATACTGAACACCTCAATATACTGAACATCTCAATATACTGAACATCTCAATATACTGAACATCTCAATATACTGAACATCTCAACATACTGAACATCTCAATATACTGAACATCTCAATATACTGAACATCTCAATATACTGAACATCTCAATATACTGAACATCTCAACATACTGAACATCTCAATATACTGAACATCTCAATATACTGAACATCTCAATATACTGAACATCTCAACATACTGAACATCTCAATATACTGAACATCTCAATATACTGAACATCTCAACATACTGAACATCTCAACATACTGAACATCTCAATATACTGAACATCTCAACATACTGAACATCTCAACATATTGAACACCTCAATATACTGAACACCTCAACATACTGACCACCTCAATATACTGAACACCTCAACATACTGAACATCTCAATATACTGAACATCTCAATATACTGAACACCTCAATATACTGAACACCTCAACATACTGAACATCTCAACATACTGAACATCTCAATATACTGAACACCTCAACATACTGAACACCTCAATATACTGAACACCTCAATATACTGAACACCTCAGTATACTGAACATCTCAATATACTGAACACCTCAACATACTGAACACCTCAATATACTGAACACCTCAATATACTGAACACCTCAACATACTGAACACCTCAATATACTGAACACCTCAACATACTGAACACCTCAATATACTGAACATCTCAATATACTGAACACCTCAACATACTGAACATCTCAATATACTGAACACCTCAATATACTGAACACCTCAACATACTGAACACCTCAACATACTGAACACCTCAACATACTGAACATCTCAATATACTGAACACCTCAATATACTGAACACCTCAATATACTGAACATCTCAATATACTGAACACCTCAATATACTGAACAACTCAATATACTGAACACCTCAATATACTGAACACCTCAATATACTGCACACCTCAATATACTGAACACCTCAATATACTGAACACCTCAACATACTGAACACCTCAACATACTGAACACCTCAACATACTGCACACCTCAATATACTGCACACCTCAATATACTGAACATCTCAATATACTGAACACCTCAATATACTGCATACCTCAATATACTGAACACCTCAATATACTGAACACCTCAACATACTGAACACCTCAATATACTGAACACCTCAATATACTGAACACCTCAATATACTGAACACCTCAACATACTGAACACCTCAATATACTGAACACCTCAATATACTGCACACCTCAATATACTGAACATCTCAATATACTGAACACCTCAATATACTGAACACCTCAACATACTGAACACCTCAATATACTGAACACCTCAATATACTGAACACCTCAACATACTGAACACCTCAACATACTGCACACCTCAATATACTGAACACCTCAATATACTGCACACCTCAATATACTGAACACCTCAATATACTGCACACCTCAATATACTGAACACCTGAATATACTGAACACCTCAACATACTGAACACCTCAATATACTGAACACCTCAATATACTGAACACCTCAACATACTGAACACCTCAATATACTGCACACCTCAATATACTGAACACCTCAACATACTGAACACCTTAATATACTGAACACCTCAAGTGCAACTTTGTTTACATTGTATTTATTACATCTCCTCCTATCTCCTCTACCTATTCTACAAGAGCCATTACCTATGTCTACATTACATCTATTTTATATTTTATACCTCTAGTGTAACACTTCTGTTTCTATTTATTTATTATATCTACTTCAGCTGTTTTATTTACTTTATAACTGTGTGTGTTTTACCTGTTAGATGTTTTATCTGCCTCGTCTTGTCAAGTATTTGTTTTAAAGCACTGACCAGAAGTGGCAACTGTGAATCTCGTTGTATTTAATACAATGGCAATAAAGCTATTCTATTCTATTCTATTCTGTTTTTAGTTCCCTTCAGTGTCTCCTCATATCTATATTCATCATGTCTCTTTATGATTAACTGATTACTCTGGTGTCCAGTCTAAGACCTGCTCTATATATAAAGCCTCTCCAGATAACTTCTGTTATGATTTGACGCTATATAAAAATAAAATAAATTGAATTGAATTATTCATGTTTATATTAACGCAGATAACCAGAAATGACCTGACTGCATCAATGATATTATCTAGCTATAATAAAGTCATTTAAATGACTTTACTGGCACTAACCTGAAACCAGATCAAACATCCTTAAAGTTGCTGTTTATTTTCTTAATATCTTTTATACATTTCATGAGTGTGTGTTTTATTGAATATCTTCCTTCATGTCTTCGTGTCCTGCAGGCTGAAGTTGAGGAAACACTGAAGAGGATCGAAGCCCATAAAGGTGTGATTGGAACCATAGTAGTCAATGCAGAAGGTAAGCCTGTTCTCTGTTGTTAACAGCAGGTATAAGATACTATACAGGTTGTAAACGGTTTGATCTCTTCAGGTATTCCCATCAGAACTACTTTAGATAACTCCACAACGGTCCAGTACGCAGGACTTCTTCGCCACCTCACCATGAAGGCGAGGAGCACCGTGAGGGACATCGACCCTCAGAATGACCTCACCTTCCTCCGCATCCGCTCCAAGAAACACGAGATCCTGGTTGCACCAGGTGAGTGTGTAGTTAGACCACTGAAACAAACATTTAATGTGACCTCAGTCTACAGCTGTAACTCACAACAGCTTTCACTACATCTGTATCCAACGTCTTCTCTTCTTTTATGTCTCTGCAGAGAACGACTTCCTGCTGATAGTCATCCAGAACCCATGTGAATAGCTTCTGGACATTTCCATGAGAGTCAGCCTTTAGTCTGTCACATGGTGCTTCTTTATCCAGACTAGATATCTGTCTACACGGTGTGATGTTGCTCCATGTCCTGCACAATCACTCCTTTTCTACTTGGAACTCAACTATGTCTCCTTAATCTACACGATGCATCGTTTGTTTTACTTTATGTATTTCTTTCATTTCATGTCTTTGTGTGGATATTGAATAAGCCTGTGAAATAAAGCTGCTGGTGATTGTACAATACTTCTCATCCATGTTCCTTCTGATGAAAAACCTGAATAAACGAGAGGAGGAACAAACGCAGATGATCCGTACACGAGCACTGTGTCACACAATTAAGGAATTAACTGATGTATAACAGTGTTGAGCTTTAATTAGGACTTACAAACAGTCCCTTTAAAGAAGAAAAGATCTCAGTGACTTTACAGAGAGAGATCATTGTTGGGCCACAGGAGCTTCAGTCACAAGGACTGCTCAGTGGATTAAAGCTGATAAATCTGTGTGACTGGAACTGAACAGGAACAGAGACTACAGCGCGAGCACATGCCTGAAGGCTGGACCCAGGGTTGGGTTCTGGTGGTTCTGAGCTATGAGACACAGGGAAATCAACACAAAGTGATTGTAACTGATCACTTTGATCCAGTAGTGGAGGAAGGATTTAGATGCTTTACTTCAGTATAAATAGCAACATTACAGTGTAAAAGGTCTCAGAAAAGTACCTAGAGTGTCAAAAGTTCTCATTATTCAGGATGGGCCCTGCAAGCAAACAATGCTTCCATCCATTGTTACAACCGCTATGTTGGTTTTGTTGAACCTGCTGGGACGGGGACACTTACCCAGTTATCATTCTTAGTGCAACCAATTTGGTGAAATCACGTAATAATTCCCTGCATAGCTCCACCCAACGTTCACCTGACTATAGAGGTGTAATCAGCCAGGGTCATTGAAAACACCTTATATATATATATATATATATATATACTGGAAAAACAAAGTTGTTAAACTTGTGTTTGGTGGATTATTTCTCTGTTGTTACAATGCTAATGGTCATTGTATTTTACATGGTTGGAAAGCCTGTTTATTGACCTTCGCAATGATGTCCAACTTGTAAGGATCATGCATTTGTGGGATGAGCAGCACAGCTGATTATGTGGGTAGCGCCCAAGAAAAATGTTCCAAAATGCTCTTCCAACGGTAAACAGTGTATTCTCATAAGGCTACCAGGAAGCCTGCAATGACTGCCCTTCACCGTCAGGCCCGTTTGCGCTGGTGTCGACAACACAGACAATGGAACCTGAACATGTGGGGGAATGTCATGTTCAGTGATGAGTCCAGGTTCTGTCTGCCAAAGTTGGATGGCAGGTCAAAGTATGGAGACGACGTGGAGAACGCTATGCTGATTGTTGAACCGATGGAGTAACAGCTTCTGGTGGGGGCTGTGTCATGGTGTGGGGGGGGGGAGGGGGCGGCATCTCCCTCACTGGCAAAACAAGGCTTGTCATCATTGAAGGCCATCTCAATGCAGTGAGATATCGGGATGAGATTCTGCAGCCAGTGGCGATCCCATATCTCCACAATCTGGGACCTAACTTCATCCTCTAAGAAACAACGCCCCCCCCACAGAGCCAGGGTTATCACAGACTACCTCCACAATGTGGGAGTAGAGAGAATGGAACGGCCTGCCAAGAGTCCACACCTCAACCCAATTCAACACTTGTGGGATCAGCTTGGGCGTGCTGTACGTGTTAGAGTGACCAACACAACCACGCTGGCTGACCTGCAACCAATCCTGGTTGAGGAATGGAGCTCCATCCCACAGCAACGTGTGACCAGGTTGGTGACCAGCATGAGGAGGAGGTGCCAAGCTGTTGTGGCTGCGTATGGATCTTCCACCTCTACTGAGGCTCCTGACGGTGGATTCAATGAATAAAGTGTAAAATAGCCAATATGTCTTGTTTGTTCCTTGTTACTGATAGAGAGTTAAATCATCCAATCCACCAAACAACTCACAACAAGAGTCAACACCAACAGGAGAATACACTGTTTACCATTGACGGACCATTTTGGAACATTTTTCTTGGGCGCTCCCCACATAATCAGCTGTGCTGCTCATCCCACAAATGCATGATCCTTACAAGTTGGACATCATTGCGAAGGTAAATAAACAGGCTTTCCAACCATGTAAAATACAATGACCATTAGCATTGTAACAACAGAGAAATAATCCACCAAACACAAGTTTACTAACTTTGTTTTTCCAGTTTATATATATATATATACAGTATACGTATAGCTGTCATATAAACGTAGTGAAGTAAAACATACAATGTTTTCTCTTGGTATGTGGAAGTATAAAGTAGCATAAAATGGAAAACTCAAGTGAGGGGCAAGTGCCTCAAAATTGTACTTCAGTGCAGTACCTGAGTAAATGTACTTAGTTACTTTCCAGCACTGCTTTTATCCCACGTTGAGACCTTTCTATCTTGATGAGCGTGGTATTCTCCAGGATGACAATACTCCCGTCCACATGACACAAGAGGTCATTGACTGGTTTGATGAAAAATAAAGTGGATCAGATGTTAAAGCCTTCACAGACACATACTACGCATACTTGTTCTTTTTACTATTAGTACATATGCAGCTGCTCTTAAAAAGTATGAACTCCTGCATGCAGTATGCATACAGTTGGGACGTAATACTTCATTATAACATTTCACCTTGAACTCTGTTCATATATCCATACTGCATATGCTACATACTGCTACTTACATACTGCAAAATGTGAACAGATGTAGACGGACATCCTGGTATTTATGGGCATACTGTATTTGACATTCTGTGTATGAGAACAAACTACATGTTGTTTTAAAGTAGTAGTAAAATAGTATGATAGTATGGGGACAGGAACGCAGTGTTGATCTCAACCCAGTTTAACACCCATTTGAGATTTGTGAGCATATTTTGAACCAAAGAAGACAGACATGGCATTCCTCAGAATACCTATTAATTAACTACAATGTGAATTAAGGAAAACATGGACCTGATAGTTAATGAGAGTGAAGTTAAAGATGTATCAGATAAATGACATTTTACAAATATTTTAATGTAAATTTCCATCAGAATGTACAGCAATATATGTTAATAAATAATTCATCACAATTATACAGCCCAAATAATACATTACATGACAATGATTGAAACAAATATGCAGGATTTCACAGCGAGTCTGAGGAGACTGAACAGGTGACGCAGGAAGGGTTCTTACTAGCTTGTGCTTGTAGGGACGAGCTCCTGGGACTATATATTAATATATTATATATAATATATTAATATTCAGAGGGAGAGGAGCAAAAATAAATCTCATCAAAAGAGAAAGACAAGGTGTATTTCTGTTATCCACAGAGGGAGAGTGCCATTCTGATGTTACTGTCACCCAGAAACAGTTCGAGATCTGCTTCAAGTGCTCTCTGAGTATCAAGAGAAAAGAAATCGTTCATCGGTTCTGACAGTCCAGAAATGGAATGAATTATAATTTGGCTTTTTCGTTTCCTTGACAAAATCATTTAACTTAGTTTTTCTAAATAATGCCATAAGAAATCCCCTTCAGAGAGGAGAAAACAACTGTGAGGTTGGACAGCATGTCGAAAAGTTGACTGTAGTTTTACTGATTCTTAAGAACATGTTGCAAAATGCCTTTTAAAAATATCTTCAAGTTTATCAACATTTATAGGCATGTGGAGGGATAAACCATCTGAGCAATCGTCATGACAACTTGATAACATCTGCTATGTTGTCCCCCCCCCAGTGCATCTCGGTCAACCCCCAAACATTTTGACATCACATAACATCACATAACTGTCCTCTAACGTCCTCTAACGTCCTCTAACGTCCTCTAACGTCCTTCATCTTCTAAACATGTTTTATTCTGACCAGCAGCAGTTCAAACAGAACATATGGCTTCCCACAAGAAATGGTTAAAACATACAAAAAGTCTTTGTCTATCACAAGTGACATTACCAATGGAAACTTTATTAAACCTCAAAAAACTTCATCGATACCATTTTGCCATTATATAGATACTATCTTTTAGACGTTTCCTATCCTCTGCAGAAGCTTTGCTGCTCGGTCCGTCACACGGTGCTAAGTAGACAACTACGACATCACACCACACAGAGGACGCTCAAGTGTTTTCTCCAATTCCTCTTCAAGTGCATCCCATCATGTTTAAGGCCTGAGGTGTGCTTTGATTCCTCGACTCCATTTTCATTCTCTGAGTATCGGCCGAGTGACCGCTGCACGCTCGGTCTCTTCTCACCGCCGTCCAGAGAGGCTACAGATGTGTGCCGAGTGATTCGTCTCATCAGTTTATGTAGAAGTTGATCTGCTACGAGCTAAGTGGTGGAGAGTCCTTAAAGCTAAGTCGGGGACTAGAGGGTGCGGTTAGCGTTACTGCTGATTCACCTCCACAGTGTTGTTACAGTCCAGAGGCAGAATGAGAGAGAGCTATGTGGTCACCGTGGTTCACCGCTACCGTTGGCAGGTCATCAGTTGGATCCGGAACCAGACAGGTGACATCACTGATTGGCCAGACGGGTGGAACAAGACGAGGACCGGCTCCTTCAAGTGCTTGTAGTGCAGAGAGTGGTCTGGCTCCAGTCCGTCTTGTTCTTGTTACTGTTCCTTCGCCGTCAGAGGCGTATCCGCCAGTGAGTCGAGGTCAGAGGTCACCTCGGCGTGTGCCCGTTGAACTGCCCCCTGCCCCACTGAATGTTGGGTAGCGTCAAACACCTCCTGAAGTGCTCGAGCTGGGCCTGCAGCATCTCCCTCTCCTCCCTCACCTTCTGCCTCTGACTCACCAGATCCTGACAAACGAAGGACGGACACATCTCTCATTACAGAGCCCCGGCTTTAACATGCATCACGTACACACAGGAAGTACACACAGGAAGTACACACAGGACGTACACACAGGACGTACACACAGGACGTACACACAGGAAGTACACACAGGAAGTACAAACAGATAATTAAAAGATGAAAGTACACAGATGTGCATGCAGATGTGGTCTCAGATACTCACCCCCATGGTGAGAGAGAGCTGCTCTGCAGTCCTGGTCAGGTTGTAGTTCTGTGTTTCCAGTCTTTTACACTGACCGTGGAGAACCTGCCGCTCTAGACTCCACTCTGCAGAGACAAACCACACATTACATCCATCCTACCTCTGATAGGATAGGGGAGTCCTGTGGGAGGCAAACAGCGGCCAGAGGGCCAAATCTGGCCCTCTAACAAGAATATCTGGGCCCCCGACGAAAGCTTCACTTTTTTTATTGTTTACATCAAAACGTCCACCTGATTTTTCATAACTCTACTACAGCAATATAAAGACTTGTAACATCTAATAACATCTAATCATGTCTGTGACTCACCGTCCACGTACTCCTGGTAGGACTCAAAGATAGCTTCAATGCCCTGCCACTTCCTCGGAGCTTCTTCCATCTCCTCCTCCTCATCTTCCTCCTCCTGACCAGACTCTTCCTCGTCCTCATCAGACAGGTGTTCCCGCGGTCCCGGAGCGTCCCTGCTGGCTACGAGGGGATGGAAGTGATGGCCGTTGATGTGTGCGTGCTGAGCGGCTTGGTTCAGAGGTGAACTCTTCAGTTGAGAAGCGTTGTGAGGCAGCGAGCGCTCGGCCTTCACGCTGGCCTCTGGGACACAATGTGAGACTCCTTGAGTGAGACAAAAAGGCCGTGTCAGTGTTCAGTAGCTCATAAGGAGCCATTATGGTTACTAATATTCATCTTAACTGTGAGGATATAACACGTGAACACCACTAGGTGGCAGGACATCGTCATTTTAAAATTCAAATGGAGTGTAATGGTCATGCAGCTCTGGGAGCGGGTGGCTGACCTTTGCTGTGCAGCGTGCTGTGTGTGGACTGCAGCACGGCCTGGTGGAAGTGCTGAGCGAAGGCCTCGGGTGTGAACCTCTCCCAGGGCCGACTGCGCCCGTTCTGCACGGCGTTGGGCTCCTTTCTCTGCGGAGAAGCCATGACGCCGTTCTGCAGCTTCCTGTTTGGCTGAGCTTCCATAAATTCAGCCTTCTCGTGACGGGGGGCCGAGGGTGGAGGGCCGCGGGCCCCGTGGGCGTCCACGGAGGGTTTGAATGTGTCGTTGTGGGGGGGGTGTTTGGGTCTGTGTGAGTAGGGAGGTGACGGGCTGGGAGAGTCCGGGTACGGATGGCCATTTGATTGACTCGGCAGAGGAGCTAATGACGAGTCACCTAAAAACAGATTATACACTTCCTTAGAAATCATCTTTATCTACATTTATATAACTGTGTGTGTGTGTGTGTGTGTGTGTGTGTGTGTGTGTGTGTGTGTCTCACCAGCTGAGGAAGCAGGAGGGCTGCTACACGGAGGTAAAGGATTATATCGGAGTGTGTCTAATGTCACAGTCTTCTTCTGAATGGCCCTCAGCAGCTCCTCCGTCCTCTCCTTATCTACACACAGAAACACAGAATGAGATCAGCCGTCATTCATATCTGAGAATAGCTCTTCAAATATATATATATATAGATCTATATATATATAGATCTATATATAATACTGACTGGCAACGAGGAACTGATGGGAAAAGGTCAGCAGACGGGTGAGTTGAGTTACAACACCATCACAGACAGACTATGACCACATCTTTAATGAATCCGTTTCACTGTTTCTACCAGCTTTCACCTTCAAATATCAACATGAGGTTTATACACATTTCATCCAGATTTTATGTCCATATTCATCCAAAAACTGGTTTCTGTAGTTTACAGTAAACGAGGTCTTCTGGCGATGTTTACGGATAACAGGAAATTAAAAGACAAATTGAGAGGGAGCGCAAATGAGCTGCTGATTATGCACCTGCATCCCTCTAAGCAAGTAATGAACAATAAATAACTTAAACAACAACTTCCTACAGCCTCCTACAGCCTCCTACAGCTTCCTACAGCTTCCTACAGCCTCCTACAGCCTCCTACAGCCTCCTACAGCTTCCTACAGCTTCCTACAGCCTCCTACAGCTTCCTACTGCCTCCTACAGCTTCCTACAGCCTCCTACAGCCTCCTGCAGCCTCCTACTGCCTCCTACAGCTTCCTACAGCTTCCTACAGCCTCCTGCAGCCTCCTACTGCCTCCTACAGCTTCCTACAGCTTCCTACAGCTTCCTGCAGCCTCCTACAGCCTCCTACAGCTTCCTGCAGCCTCCTGCAGCCTCCTACAGCCTCCTACAGCCTCCTACAGCTTCCAACGGCTTCCTACGGCTTCCTACGGCCTCCTACGGCCTCCTAGAGCCTCCTACAGCTTCCTACAGCCTCCTGCGGCCTCCTACGGCCTACAGCCCTCCTACGGCCTCCAACGGCCTCCTACAGCCTCCTAGCGTGTAGGATGTGTAGGATGTGTAGGATGTGTAGGATGTGTGTAGGACGTGTAGGATGTGTAGGATGTGTGTAGGATGTGTAGGATGTGTGTAGGACGTGTAAGATGTGTAGGATGTGTATAGGATGTGTAGGATGTGTAGGATGTGTAGGATGTGTAGGATGTGTAGGATGTGTGTAGGATGTGTAGGATGTGTAGGATGTGTAGGATGTGTGTAGGATGTGTAGGATGTGTAGGATGTGTGTAGGACGTGTAGGATGTGTAGGATGTGTGTAAGATGTGTAGGATGTGTAGGATGTGTGTAGGATGTGTAGGATGTGTAGGATGTGTAGGATGTGTGTAGGACGTGCAGGATGTGTAGGATGTGTAGGATGTGTGTAGGATGTGTAGGATGTGTAGGATGTGTGTAGGACGTGCAGGATGTGTAGGATGTGTAGGATGTGTGTAGGATGTGTAGGATGTGTAGGATGTGTAGGATGTGTGTAGGACGTGCAGGATGTGTAGGATGTGTAGGATGTGTGTAGGATGTGTAGGACGTGTAGGATGTGTAGGATGTGTGTAGGATGTGTAGGATGTATAGGATGTGTAGGATGTGTGTAGGACGTGTAGGATGTGTAGGATGTGTGTAGGATGTGTAGGATGTGTAGGATGTGTAGGATGTGTGTAGGACGTGCAGGATGTGTAGGATGTGTAGGATGTGTGTAGGATGTGTAGGACGTGTAGGATGTGTGTAGGATGTGTAGGATGTGTAGGATGTGTAGGATGTACTGTAGTAAACAGGTCTGTACCTCTCCTCTGCTGAGGGCTGACGTGAGAGAGGTTGAACATGAGGAGGAAGTCTTTCTTCTGGTGCAGTTGGGGGCTGCTGTCCATCTGCTGAGCAGAGTACGGGGTAGTTAAAGGAGCTGCAGGTGTTGAAGGTGAAGAGGCCTTTCTCTTGCCCCGTACGGCCGGCGGAGAGAGGCTGCGCTCTTTCATCATCCTCCTCCTCTTCCTCCTCTTTCGCCCCAGAAGCTCATCGCGATGGGCCAGCGTGGTCAAACCACACACACCAAGGAAATCCACTTTCTTTGAGGAGACACATTTGGGCAGGTGAATATCACTCCAACAGAAATGTATATATGTATATATGTGTATATGTGTATATGTATATATGAAGAGTGTTTATGCACCTCTGAGGACGCCTCCAGTTTGAGGGGGGGCTGTTCTGTCACTCTTCTTAAATGGGCTTTCACGTCCTCTTCGTCACTCTCATCGTAGGACTCGTCCAGGTCGTAGTAGTAACCTGGTGAGAGGAGAGCAAGAGAGAGATTATAGGAGTATTGTTATTGATGTGTATTTATGGTGTTTATAAATTGTGTACAGGTAATGGTGTGGCTAAATTAATGGAGAATGAGAGCTCTCGTTAGTTTCAGAGGATCTGTGTTAATGGGTACGGTTTCCATTGGCTGGCCTTTGATGACGTCGCCGCTGCAGATTGGCTGAGGACGGCAGGTCGGCCTATTTAACTTCCAGAAAAACACAGCTGATAGGAGGTCAATGGCAGTCAGTGTTTGCTTCCATCCTCCTGCTAGAACAACCTTTTCTACAGCATGTCGTGTTGTACTTGTAAACTGTGTGTAGGAGGTGTTAGAGTAGTGACCACGTGTAGAGTGGTATTAGTGTGCTTTAGCTCGTGTTAGCCGTAGCCTTTTTCCTGTGTGTGTTCAGGTGTAAACATGTGTAGCTTTAGTTTAAGTAGTATCTTTATATATATATATTGGACTTGAATCCCTCGTTGTATTGACTAACACAAGTTACATTATCTTTGTATATATATTGGACTTTAATCCTGAAGCTGTGGGGGGGAACCGCCATCTGATTTAATCCGGTTTCTCCCGTTGTGAGTTCAGGAGTTCGGTTTAGTTTCTTTTCTTAAAGGGTTTAGTTAGAACTGGGTTGAGAAGTTGTTTTGTTTGTTATTTTGGCCGTTGATTCACCCTGAGGGTTAGGGTTAGGGTCACCCTGAGGGTTAGGGTTAGGGTCACCCTGAGGGTTAGGGTTAGGGTTAGGGTTAAGGTTAAGGTTAAGGTTGGGGTCACCCTGAGGGTTAGGGTTAGGGTTAGGGTTAAGGTTAAGGTTAAGGTTGGGGTCACCCTGAGCCGGCGCTTCCTGTGTTTTCTATTTGTAAATCGATTGTTTAATTATTGTGTGCAACAATAATTATTAATTGTTCTCATTCATTTGCTGTTTCACTTTTTTTATTATGTTGCTCTTCCACACCCCTAGAGAGAGAGAGTGGTGGCGTAACCAGTCTGTAGTCATCTCTTCTGTCTACCCCCCCCTCTCTTTCCACCTCTGTGCTCTTCATCCTCCTGCTCACCTCCCTCTCGGGCCTCCCTCCTCCTCTTCTCCTCCAGGTCCAGTTTGCTGAGCAGCCGGCGGTGCTGCTGGAGGACCTCGTCATACACCAGCACGCTGTCGGCCGACTGACTCTGTCGCTCCCTCACCGGAGGCGGAGAGGCCGCCTGACCCCCGGTACCGGGACCAGACAGAGGCACACAGGATCTCTGGTGGAGGTTACCGATGTGATGCCGGTGGTAGAGGTTCTGGATGGCTCTGTCCTGCTCTGCCTTGTTCCAGGATCCTGCTTCTTGTAAAGTAGCTCCCCTCAGCGAGGCGTACCTCTCCGGGCCGTCTGCCCTCCTCCTGCCTCCGTCCTCCAGCTTCTCCCCCCAGCTCAGCGGGGGCCTGTCGGCTCTGGTCAGCCCTGGAGGCGGCCGACTCGGCGGCGTGGGGGGGTTGAGTTTTCTGCGGGAGTCTGCGGGGGTGTCGACGAGGGAGGCCGGGTTCCACAGTGTCGACGGGGGGGCGGGAGGATGATGGGGACCTTTAGGGGAGATGAGGGGAGGCGGAGCGCCGAGGCAGGGAGCTACATCTTTGCTGCCGGGGTTGTGATGGACTGAACCGGTTCTGTTGAGGAAATAAAAAGCAAAGTAAAACCCACTGAGTGACATCACAGAAGTATAAAATCATTTTCTAAACCTAATTGTTGTCATGTCTCAGTCATGTTCACCTGTGACCGTCTCTCCTCAGCTCCACCCC
Organism: Sebastes umbrosus; assembly: GCF_015220745.1. Classification (NCBI taxonomy): domain Eukaryota; kingdom Metazoa; phylum Chordata; class Actinopteri; order Perciformes; family Sebastidae; genus Sebastes; species Sebastes umbrosus. The sequence continues at coordinate 183,937 of NC_051272.1, forward strand.
TTTCCCAGGTGAGCGGAGGCCCATCTCCAGCGGACCCTCCCTCTCCTGCCCGTGCCCTCGTTGCCGTGTCAACCACGCCGCCTCGCTGGCCCTCTGAGTCATCATGGCAGCTGCCAGAGCTCCGTGGAGCCCGCCAGCAGCAGCGTGATGCTTCCCCAGGTGAGAGGGCACCAGGCTGGGCACAGGGTGTGGGATAGAGCCCCTGGAGGAGTGAAGGCCAGGCTGCAGGGACAGAGCTTTGGATGCTGGGAAGCCTGGGTGCTCCGAGTCCTTCATCTTATCTGGACAAACACAGGAGGTTGGAAACCGTGAATGTTTTTCTTATTCACGTGAGCGCGCATGAGACACCGACCCACAATGATTTATACATGGAAGAGGTTACAAACAGTCCCTTTAAGTCTGTAGAACATGATGTGTAGGCAGGACACAGTATTTCATTTAAATGGTATTTTGACATTTCACCTTAAACAAATATTGTAATTTTAATTTATTTAATTGAGCGTCCCTGATGTCGATCTAGTCGAAGGAGAAGCCCCCAGAAGAATGCAAATGTAGTTCCCTTCACACACGAACCCACGGTGATGAAAGCAGAAGTGTTTGACCGCGTTCAGCTGATTTCACAACAGTTTGAGATATCTGATCTGCAGAGTGGACATGTTGGTCTCAGGGTGACACCGGCTCAACAGATTGTGATAGATCTCGTACACAAATAATAAACTACTGAAGACTAACTGAACATCTGGATCCTTCAGCCTCACAGCAGCAGGACGAGAAGGTTCTGATTCACATCTATGACATCTGTAATAAACTACTGAAGACTAACTGAACATCTGGATCCTTCAACCTCACAGCAGCAGGACGTGGAGGTTCTGATTCACATCTATGACATCTGTAATAAACTACTGAAGACTAACTGAACATCTGGATCCCTCGGCCTCACAGCCGCAGGACGTGGAGGTTCTGATTCACATCTATGAGATCTGTAATAAACTACTGAAGACTAACTGAACATCTGGATCCTTCAACCTCACAGCAGCAGGACGTGGAGGTTCTGATTCACATCTATGACATCTGTAATAAACTACTGAAGACTAACTGAACATCTGGATCCCTCGGCCTCACAGCCGCAGGACGTGGAGGTTCTGATTCACATCTATGAGATCTGTAATAAACTACTGAAGACTAACTGAACATCTGGATCCTTCGGCCTCACAGCAGCAGGACGAGAAGGTTCTGATTCACATCTGTAATAAACTACTGAAGACTAACTGAACATCTGGATCCCTCGGCCTCACAGCAGCAGGACGAGAAGGTTCTGATTCACATCTGTAATAAACTACTGAAGACTAACTGAACATCTGGATCCTTCGGCCTCACAGCAGCAGGACGAGAAGGTTCTGATTCACATCTATGACATCTGTAATAAACTACTGAAGACTAACTGAACATCTGGATCCCTCGGCCTCACCGCAGCAGGACGAGAAGGTTCTGATTCACATCTGTAATAAACTACTGAAGACTAACGGAACATCTTCAAACAGGAAGTTCAACTGTCCTCCGTCATGTTGCTTCCCTCTGAGCCCAGATTGTAACACACAGAATACAAGTACAAGTATCTGGTTGTGTATGTGCCTGCATGCGTGCACGTGTACATGAGTGTGTGTGTGTGTGTGTGTGTACCCGGTCTGTTCGGGGTCAGCCTCTCCCCCGGCCTGGTCCTGTCCTCCGGCGGCGCCCTGCGAGCCTGCAGCTCAGCCAGGTAGTGGCTCTCGGCCGCTCGGACCATCTGCTGCTGTCTCTCCCTCTGCCTCTCCTTCTGTCTGTCCAGCTCTCTCTCTCTCTCCTCCTCCCTCTCTCTCTCTCTCTCTCTCTCTCTCTCCCTCTCCCGCTCTCGTTCCAGCCCGGCCTCGCGCTCCCTTTCTTTCTCTCGTTCGCGCTCTTGCTCTCTCTCTCGCTGGCGGAGCTCGTTCTCCATCTGTAGCCTGTGGGGGAGGTTGACAAGTATGCACACACACACACACACACACACACACACACACAAGGGGGGGGGGGAAGGTGAGAGATGCAACACCCAACATGAGGCAGATATTAACCACACACTGGTGAACCTCACACAAACATTTCTGCTCAAACACACACACACACACACACAGACACACACACACACACACACACACACATTAGCAGAGACGCACGTGAATATTCACACACACACACACACACACACACATACACACATACACACACACACACACAAACACTCTCCACTTACCATGAGGAAAATAATCCATACACAGCATGACTGAGCAAGAGCAGATGAACACTTAATAGGTATCCACAGGAAAAGGACACGCACGCACACACACACACACACACACACGCACACACGCACACACACACACACACACACCACACACACAACAGAACACATTCAGCAGCGATCAATAGCACACAAACATCCTCTAGGAGACGCTGAGCATCACAGAAACACACGATAAATACCGTCCATCTCAAACACAAACATTTCCCCCGTGCACGGCACCACAGGGACACAACGTGCACTGAGACAGAGACAGGATGGAGAGATGGAGAGAGAGAGAGAGAGATTTCCTTATGTGTGAGATTTAATGTGTGCACTCACTGGCTTGCATATGCGTGTGTGTGCATGCGTGTGTGTGTGTGTGTGTGTGTGTGTGTGTTTGAAGGGCAGTGTGTGTGATGAGTGTATAGGAGGCACTGTGGGGTGTGTGCTAAAAATATCACACACTCAGCAACCTCTACCCCATCCTGCAGAGAGAGAGAGAGAGAGAGAGGAGAGAGAGGGAGAGGGAGAGAGAGAGAGAGGAGAGAGAGGGAGAGGGAGAGAGAGAGAGAGGAGAGAGGGAGAGGGAGAGAGAGAGGGAGAGAGAGGAGAGAGAGGGAGAGGGAGAGAGAGAGAGAGGAGAGAGGAGAGAGGGAGAGAGAGGAGAGAGGAAGAGAGATAGAGAGAGAGATAGAGAG
>NC_051272.1:187136-214636 GCF_015220745.1 Sebastes umbrosus
CGGTCTAGAATCAGGGACCAGCTCCAGTCTAGAATCAGGGACCGGCTCCGGGCAGGGATTCAGGGACCGGCTCCAGTCTAGAATCAGGGGGTGTAAGATATGATTCATAGGCTAATACAATAATAATAATAATAATAATAATATATAGGTGTAGTATAGGCTAATACAACAACAATAATAATAATAATAATAATAATAATATAGGTGTAGTATAGGCTAATACAATAATAACAATAATAACAATAATAATATATAGGTATAGTATAGGCTAATACAACAATAATAATAATAATAATAATAATAATAATAATAATAATATATAGGTGTAGTATAGGCTAATACAATAATAACAATAATAACAATAATAATATATAGGTATAGTATAGGCTAATACAACAATAATAATAATAATAATAATAATAATAATAATAATAATATATAGGTGTAGTATAGGCTAATACAACAACAATAATAATAATAATAATAATAATAATAATAATAACAATAATAATAATATATAGGTGTAGTATAGGCTAATACAACAATAATAATAATAGTAATACTAATGATGGTACTATATATATATAATATGAATGAAATACAGTTTCCAGCAGTCAAGTACCCAGATGATGAATATGTAAACAATGTGAACACCTTCATGTTGTATTGACTCCTCGTGTTCTTGCTGAGAGACGCTGTAGTCACATATTAATAATAATAATATCTGCTGTTATATATTAATAATATCTGTTGTTATTATTATACATTAATAATAATATCTGTTATTATTATACATTAATAATAACATCTGCTATTATTAATAATAATATCTGCTGTTATTATTATTATATAATAATATCTTCTTTTATCATTATATAATAATAATATCTGCTTATATTATTATATATTAATAATATCTGCTGTTATTATTATACATTAATAATAACATGTGTTGTTATTATTATATAATAATAATAATAACATGTGTTGTTATTATACATTAATAATAACATGTGTTGTTGTTATTATACATTAATAATAACATGTGTTGTTGTTATTATACATTAATAATAACATGTGTTGTTATTATACATTAATAATAACATGTGTTGTTATTATTGTATAATAATAATAATAACATGTGTTGTTATTATACATTAATAATAACGTGTGTTGTTGTTGTTATACATTAATAATAACATGTGTTGTTATTATTGTATAATAATAATAATAACATGTGTTGTTATTATTATATAATAATAATAACATGTGTTGTTGTTATTATACATTAATAATAACATGTGTTGTTGTTATTGTATAATAATAATAATAACATGTGTTGTTATTATACATTAATAATAACATGTGTTGTTATTATTATACATTAATAATAACATGTGTTGTTATTATTGTATAATAATAATAATAACATGTGTTGTTATTATACATTAATAATAACGTGTGTTGTTGTTGTTATACATTAATAATAACATGTGTTGTTATTATTGTATAATAATAATAATAACATGTGTTGTTATTATTATATAATAATAATAACATGTGTTGTTGTTATTGTATAATAATAATAATAACATGTGTTGTTGTTATTGTATAATAATAATAATAACATGTGTTGTTGTTATACATTAATAATAACATGTGTTGTTATTATACATTAATAATAACATGTGTTGTTATTATACATTAATAATAACATGTGTTGTTATTATACATTAATAATAACATGTGTTGTTGTTATTATACATTAATAATAACATGTGTTGTTATTATACATTAATAATAACATGTGTTGTTGTTATTGGAGCTGTGTGGTGGAGTCAGCATAGGGGGCTGGTATAGTCCCGGTCCCGGTACCGGTCGGGTCCGGTAGGGGCCGCTGGTCAGCAGATGGATCCGCTCTGACTAACAGAGAGAAGCTGTATTCCTCCGCGCTGCTCCGGAGGGAAAGAACTAGTTCACTTAGTTTCAGCTTCGAACCAACAAACTACTGAGTGGAGGAAAGTTTCCACAGACAGAAGAGTAGAGGACCAGTCAGGACCAGTCAGGACCAGTCCGACCCAGTCTGCTCCAGTCTGCTCCAGTCTGAGAGGATCTGGAGGAACTGAACTAGTTCTGACCGAGAAGAGATGCTGCTGCTCATCCGCTCACTAGTTACCCAGAGAACAGCAGCTAGCTACAGCTAGCCTAGCCTGCTAGCTGCACTAGCCTAGCCTGCTAGCTGCACTAGCCTAGCCTGCTAGCTGCACTAGCCTAGCCTGCTAGCTGCACTAGCCTAGCCTGCTAGCTGCACTAGCCTAGCCTGCTAGCTGCACTAGCCTAGCCTGCTAGCTACAGCTAGCCTAGCCTGCTAGCTGCACTAGCCTAGCCTGCTAGCTACACTAGCCTAGCCTGCTAGCTGCACTAGCCTAGCCTGCTAGCTACAGCTAGCCTAGCCTGCTAGCTACAGCTAGCCTAGCCTGCTAGCTACAGCTAGCCTAGCCTGCTAGCTGAGTTAGCCTAGCCTCCTGTAGCCTCCGCATCAGAAGTGTTGTTGGTGTTTCGTACTGTAACGTGTATGGTAATCCCGGTATTGAGTAGGATAGTGGTGAAACAGTGGCTCCGGTGAAATGGGCGGGTTTTTGTTCTGCTAACACAAAGCTAACTACAGCTAGCTCTGTGTGCTAGCTGCCGCTAGCTGCCGTTAGCTGCCGCTAGCTGCCGTTAGCTGCCGTTAGCTGCCGTTAGCTGCCGCTAGCTGCCGCTAGCTGCCAGCAGCTGCCGTTAGCTGCCGCTAGCTGCCGCTAGCTGCCGCTAGCTGCCAGCAGCATCTTGAGCAGCAGAGTGTGTTCTGTTGAGCAGACCGCGACACGGTGATCCTCCTCCTGCTGCTCCTGCTGCTCTCCCAGCAGCCCATCAGTCCGCCGTGATGTTCGAGATGGAGACGCACATCTCCTGCCTGTTCCCGGAGATCCTGGCTATCATCTTCAGCTACCTGGAGGTGAAGGACAAAGGCCGGGTGGCGGTGGTGTGCTCGGCCTGGAGAGACGCGTCCTACCATAAGTCCGTCTGGAGGGGGGTCGAGGCGAAGCTGCACCTCCGGAGAGCCAACCCGTCTCTGTTCCCCAGCCTGCAGACCAGAGGCATCAAGAAGGTCCAGATCCTGAGCCTGAGGAGGTCTCTGAGCTATGTGATCCAGGGCATGCCGCTCATCGAGAGTCTGAACCTGTGTGGCTGCTTCAACCTGACGGATAACGGACTGGGTCATGCCTTCGTGCAGGACATCCCGTCTCTGCGGGTCCTGAACCTCAGTCTGTGTAAACAGATCACTGACTCCAGCCTGGGCCGGATCGCTCAGTACCTGAAGAACCTGGAGGTTCTGGAGCTGGGAGGCTGCAGTAACATCACCAACACCGGCCTGTTGCTCATCGCCTGGGGACTGCACAGACTGCAGAGTCTCAACCTGCGCAGCTGCAGGCATGTGTCCGACGTGGGCATCGGTCACCTGGCAGGTATGACCCGCAGCGCTGCAGAGGGCTGCCTCAACCTGGAGAAGTTAACCCTGCAGGACTGCCAGAAGCTCACGGACCTGTCTCTCAAACATGTCTCCAAGGGCCTGAACAAGCTCAAAGTGCTCAACCTCAGCTTCTGCGGAGGCATATCGGACGCAGGGATGATCCACCTGTCTCATATGACCCACCTGTGCAGCTTAAACCTGAGGTCCTGTGATAACATCAGTGACACTGGGATCATGCACCTGGCCATGGGGTCCCTCCGGCTCTCTGGACTCGACGTCTCCTTCTGTGACAAGATCGGAGACCAGAGCCTGGCCTACATCGCCCAGGGTCTGTACCAGCTCAAGTCTCTCTCTCTGTGCTCCTGCCACATCAGTGACGATGGCATCAACAGGATGGTACGCCAGATGCACGAACTCAAGACTCTGAACATCGGACAGTGTGTGAGGATCACAGACAAAGGCTTGGAGCTGATAGCCGACCACCTGACCCAGCTGACGGGCATCGATCTGTACGGGTGTACCAAGATCACCAAGAGGGGTCTGGAGAGGATAACGCAGCTGCCGTGCCTTAAAGTGTTGAACCTGGGACTGTGGCAGATGACTGAGAGTGAGAGAGTCAGGTGAACTCTCTCATGTACACCTGTTTCATCGTGTATAAGAGAGAGTCAGGTGAACTCTCTCATGTACACCTGTTTCATCGTGTATAAGAGAGAGTCAGGTGAACTCTCTCATGTACACCTGTTTCATCGTGTATAAGAGAGAGTCAGGTGAACTCTCTCATGTACACCTGTTTCATTGTGTATAAGAGAGAGTGAGGTGAACTCTCTCATGTACACCTGTTTCATCGTGAATAGAGCTCAGTCGTGCCTGTATCCATTCTTAATTGTACCTTCTATACTGTGACTAAAAAGCAGGAGAGGGACTCGACATGGATCACTGGGATATTGTTCACCTGCGCTGCAATACTCCATTCTTAGTTTCAGTCTGGCTCTCTTCTGATGTGCATTGTTTAATCTCAGCCTGTGTACAGTTCTCACTATCTAGCTACCTCACCCATCAAACACAGGAGTGCCTACTATCGCTGAATACTAGATTACATTGCATATTTTTGTGACTCACATACCAATGGAGATTTAGATATTTTACAGAATAATAGCTAGGCATTTTAACTCTTAACAGAAAGGCAAATTTTGATAGAATGTTTTTTTCGGCTGATGTATTTTTTACTTGTGTAACCAATATTTTCGTATTGAGCGACTGCTGACAAAATTGTACTTCAAATTGAAGTGGGTGGATCACTCCTGTCTGTCTCTGTTTACCTGTGTATAGTCGGCTATGTTTCATATTCCTGAGGGAATACGTATGTATCAGATGTTCCGGTATGCTACTCTGTCAAAGGTTCATCAACACAACTAAAGGCGTAGTAATTAACAGCTGCCAAGGCGATATGCAATACCTTAAAAACTGTTTTCTCCTGAGGAGCTTCCAACCATAGCGTCAGAATATTTGTTTAAAAAAAAGCAGTAATTTAAGATTGTTTTATATTCATACAGTAGTGCTATTTATGAATAAAGATGGCAAATATGTTTCAGTTTTGTGTGTTTTACTTGTAGAATTTGTAACCAACTATTATTTGAGTTATAATTATGAAGATTACAATCTCTGTGCTTTCTGCAGTTTAGGGCATCATATGTTTTTATGAATATGCTGCACAAGATAATCAGAATGCCTTTTGGATTTCTTACTTTGTTTCTTACCACTAAATTAAATATGAAGTGAATAATGTGATTAATATGGAAATGATCTTAATCAGGTAATATTAATTCAACTTGTGCAGCTGAAGGGAATTCATACTCATTTCTTTTTAACAAACTGACATTTAATTTAAACATTAATGATAATGTTTGAGCATTATTAGTGATATTAAACTACTGTGGTGAAATGTATTCACATTTGGAGAGTTCCTATTTAGTGTCACAGGCACAAAGAAATACTTCAAATAATACACAGCTGTGTCTGATAACCTGGGCTCAGAGCAAGTTTCACCTTGCTTACCAATACTTTAGTTTTACTTAACTTTACATCCTGAACATGTGATGCATGTTCTCAATAACATTGTGAGGACTTCAGCAACTCCACTTCGGGCCAGCCTTCAACCCTCCACGTGCATCAATGAGCCTCGGGTCTGACCATGTCGCCGGTTCACCAGTTCTCCTTCCTTGGACCACTTTTGGTAGGTCCTGACCGCTGCAGAACGGGAACATCCCACAAGAGCTGCAGTTCTGGAGATGCTCTGACCCGGTCGTCTAGCCAGCACTATCTATCTATGTTCACTTGCTGTCTAATATATCCCCCCCACTGCCAGGTGCCATGGTAACCAGATAATCCATGTTATTCACTTCACCTGTCAGTGGTCTGAATGTTGTTAATGTTACGGCTGATGAGTGTACGTTATCTTTAACCTTTAAATCAACTTTATGACAGCTAGAAAAGTGAAATCAGTAGAGACGCACGATCACACTTTTTCAGTCCCGATATGATACCTGGGCTTTAGTATCATCTGATACCGAGTACTGGTCTGATACCGAGTACCGATCCGAGTACCGATCCGATACCAGTAGAAGTAATAAGTCAACAGTGGTGTCCGTCTCTGAGAGGCTTATAATTTATTTATTTACATACATACAAAATCCAAAGAAGTCACAAACAGTCTGTTTAGTTTCTCTTTACAGTTTGATTCTTTAACACCAACAGACAGAAGGCAGAACGTTTCTGATACAAATGCAAAATAAAACAAACTGATACCGTGAAACTTGACAGAAGCCCCGTTAATCAGCTCTGTGCTCCTCGATGAGAAGAGTCGAGAAAAAGAGATGACGAGACATTAAGGCGAGGACGGGGACACACAGGCCAACGTAAGGGGACTTAAAGGTCCCACATCAGCTCATCTTCAGGTTCATACTTGTATTTAATGTTTCTACTAGAACATGTTTACATGCTGTCATGTTAAAAAAAAATATATTTTCCTCTTCCTGTCTGTCTGAATATACCTGTATTCACTCTCTGTCTGAAACGCTCCGTTTTAGTGCATTTCAACGGAATTGCGTTGCTAGGCAACAGCTTGGGTCCATGTTTACTTCCTGTCAGCTGATGTTATTTACATCCACTGCAACAGCAAATAAACTGGGACACATTTAGAATGTTTACATTTAAAACCGTGTAATGGTCTAAATATTGTATATTTGTGACATCACAAATGGACAGAAATCCTGACGGCTTGTTTCAAAAGCTCAGTTTAAAAATTACGGACTATGTGTATTTCTCTGTATATTAAGCGTTTTGATAGTTTAACAGTATTTTATAAAGCACTTAAAAGGTCCCATAATATTAAAAAGTGAGATTTTCACGTTTTTTATTATAAAGCAGGTTTAAGTTCTATATATAAATACTGTTAAACTATCAAAACGCTTAATATACAGAGAAATACACAGTCCGTAATTTTTAAACTGAGCTTTTGAAACAAGCCGTCAGGATTTCTGTCCATTTGTGATGTCACAAATATACAATATTTAGACCATTACACAGATTTAAATGTAAACATACTAAATGTGTCCCAGTTTATTTGCTGTTGCAGTGAATGTAAATAACATCAGCTGACAGGAAGTAAACATGGACCCAAACTGTTGCCTAGTAGATACACAAAATACAAGTACGAACCTTAAAATGAGCTGATATGGGACCTTTAAACCTGCTTCATAATATAAAAGACAAGAAAACCTCACTTTTTACAATATGGGACCTTTAAGAGACGCTTTGTGTGAAGCCGGCGGTGAACGGTGAGCAGTTCAAAAAGGGACGGGGAGGAATTAAAATCCGCTCCCAGAGGATGGACAGACAAGAAGAACAACAAGCATCCTCCAAAACCAGCGGATGTGTTGGACTTCTAGTCCACCTAAACATGTTTCTGTAAATCAACCGTACATAGAAAGTTTGTTTAGTAACACCAAGTTCCTTTTATAAGAGCAGGAGGGCCGTGATGGTTGAGGACGTATCTTTCATCAGGTCTGACATCAACCAACAGAAACAGGTAAGAAGAGAAGACAACAACACTGGAATCTCAGGATCATACATTTACATCACCATACGGTGAAAGTATATCAAAAAATGACGGTTAGAAATAAATGCAAGAAAAGTTCGTCTCCCATCACAAAGTCACGGTTTGGAGTTCACACGTTGCTTTGACACAAAAGAGATTTTTGACACTTTGTTTCCTCTGAAGACACAAAACTCAAAACTCCACGTTGTTCAGAGCTCCTCGAGATTCTGTGCAAACATTCAATGCATATCCATACAGTAAACAATTTATATATATGTATTATATTTATATATATATCTCTATAGAACATGACTTTCCGCAAGTTATGGCAGTACTGTCACACACACACACGCACACACATTTTGTCCTGAAGACAAAATTAGACACAAAAGACGACTGCACCGCTGTTAAAGGGACTGTTAGTAAGAATCCTAAATGTGTTGTTAACAGCTTCACCTGTGTCCGTTAAGTCAACTAAAGTCAGCGTCCTGTTGCTGGCGCTTGTGCTCACTCTACATAGACATGAAGGAGCATCGCTCAACACAGTGAGGAGACACACGTCAGCTAAAAGCACAATATCACTCTATATTTCAGCTGCTTGGCAGTAATGTTAGCTGACCAGACCAAGGTCTCTCCATGAATCAATGCTGATCCTAGTGTTGGCTTTTCCCGCCTCAGCCTCCCGACCGCGGCCGGAGGGAACGGGGGAGACGATAACGTTTCTCTCTGCGGAGCCCCGTCACTTCACAAGACACGGGAAACCTCTGTTGGTCTGGAGGAGCTGCAGCAGTTATTTCTGCACAAACGTCCACTGAACATTCACTAGATATTCTCAGAGCTAAACTAACTCTTCTGCAGTGTGGAGTGAGCAGCATGCACGGGAGAGGTGGAGAGAGAGAGAGAGAGAGAAGGAGTGTGGTGTGTGAGTGAAGGCAGGCAGAGGAGCAGAGGAGCAGAGTACAGCAGAGACTCCGGTCCTGGAGACCAAAGCTACGGTCTCCCCCGTGTCCTCCGACCGCGGCCAACACTGTTTAACAGACGGGCTTCACTACATACAACCAAGAGGTTTTGGTGCTTCACTGTAGTTTGTGTTGGAGTCTGAGTCTGAACAGCGGAGACGCACGAGAGACCATGAGACACCGACCAGCAATGATTTATACGTTTAAGAAGTTACAAACAGTCCCTTTAACTTTTCAGATTTGTTTTTTAAAGAATGCACAACACCTTCACCTTAATTACCTTTATTCAGTCACTGGACGTGTTAAATATCACGTTATTTACAAACTGATCTAAAAAGTCAAAAATCTGCTGAAAAGTGACTTTTGTTTCCTGTAAATGTAGAGATGCACTTAGTAATTAAAAACCTCAGCCCTGAAGAGTTAAAACATACCAGAAAAGGTTCTTCAGTGATTCAGTCAACTAAAGATCAGGAGGGCTTTACGGAACATGTGTAGAAACTTTGGATGAGACTGAGTGATCAGTGGATCTTACATCATGCCTTAGCACCAATATGACAGAGGAATAGATCTATCCCTGCGTTAGGTCCAGTACTGATCTCTGTGCATGCTCCAAGGCCACTAGAACGTTCTCAAAAGAAACTTTGCATACCTCATAAACACGTGGACGTTGTGTGCAAAACCATCGAGAAATGAAAACGCCTCAGAGAATAAAAGATTTTTTTTTGTTTCTTTTGTTTCCTCTCTCTCTCATGAGAACAAACTGGAACTAAAAGATCACCTTGATCTGGGCCAAAGGTCAGGCCTTGACCCCCCTCTCATGCCAGTGACCCAGCCTCAGACTACTCAGTACCTACAAGGACAGATCCACAGCCCCCCCGCTGGGAGAGGAAACATCTGAAGAACATGCTGCATCTATATTTGGTTAAGTGTTCAGCTGTAGCTGGGTTTAACCTACCAGTTAGTAACCAACACTGACTACATCTACATGGCTTCAGGATTCCCCCGCTGAGCTGAGCTCCCCTCGTGATGTAGCAGCTCCCCAGACTAAAAGACAAGAAGTGCTCTCCTGCCCCATGTGACGAAGGAATCTACCCCTTTAAACTCCAGAGACACAACGGAGGAGTCAGAGTGGTGAAAGACTGAGATAGAAGTGAGGTAACTGTGCTGGATCCAGCAGTTCCTGCTGTGGATGAAGACGTCTCGGGAGAGGACGGTTGGCAGTAGACTCCAAGACTTTGTGCGGAAGTTTGCTTCTTTCATCCGAGATCCGTTCTATCCCAACGCACCTGGTCAGACTTACAGGTGAGCAATACCAACTAAGTTTACTACGAGCAGAGTTCACAGTCTGTTAGCTGTTCACAGCCCTCTGGTGAGCTGCAGCCGGCCCGATATGTGACCAGGTGAGATCTTTAGTTCTTCTCTTCTCCTCCGTCGACCACAGCTGCCGTTAAAGGAGGAGTGTAATCTGATGTTTGAGAACTTCAATAGACTTTGCGAACATCCCTAATTTGATTTTACAGGCCTGACGTTAGAGAGACACACGAGACAGGAAAGCACTTCGGAGTCGTGAGAGTTTGTTCCGGGGTGGACGAGGGGAGCGAGGAGGCGGAGCTCAGTGGGGGGAGATAATGCCCCGGCTTTCTCTCATCCTTCCAGGAGCCTCGTGGAGTGGAGGTAGGGGCACCGGGCTCAGCTACAGATTAGATTACGTGGAGGCCGGGTGTCAGCCGGGGGTCGGCCGGGGGTCAGCCGGGGGGTGTCGGAGCTCAGAGTTGTCAGCAGGACTCCTCCAGGGCGTTGACGACCTGCTCCAGGATGTCGGGGCAGTAGTCAGCGATCTGCTGGAGAACAGCGTTGGCGAACTCCTGCAGCTCTCCGCTCTCCTTCTCACACACCTGCAGCTCTCGCTCCAACTGGAGGGAAACAAGGAATTCGTTTATTTTTACAGACTTTCAATCAACAAAAAATGAAATAAAATACATATTGAATTTGAATTTAGTGATCTCCCCCTGATCCAATGAAGCGACTGCATCATCATGCAGATGGAAACACACGCTATGACTCCCACATGGACTAACACACAGAAACAACAACTACATCCAAGTTATTACATCAGAAACTAGACGTGCACTCGGAGAGCGCAGACCTCCACCAAGGTCTGTGGTAAGAAGTCTCTCAGGGCCATTTCAGAATAGGAACAAACGATCCAAACCGTGCCGTGCCGTTCAGCGCCATCATTTCCATGTGTTGTTGTTTATGTTGAGATGAGCTGTACGTCGCTGCCTTTACCCCGGATCTGGCAGGTGCTAGTTTCAATCCTTCATTATGATCAATGCTTATCTTTTCACTCTTTATATATGCCGATATAACATTCAGTCAGTTCTATGCTCCAGAGAGTTCCTCCGCTACCTGTTCCACACTCATCTTCTGGAGCTCCTCCTCCAAGTCGTCGGGGTCGCTGTGGTGGTAGTGAGAGGGCGGCGTGAGCTGGCTGAGGATGCTGGGGTCCCGGTCGTGGCAGAGGTCTGTCAGGTGGGCGATGTAGAGCTTGAGCTTACTGCGGTTCTGGGACAGGGCTAGAAGAGGGGGGATCATCTGCAGGGGGGGATGAAAGGGAAAAGAGTATGAGGAAGAAAGACAGAGGAAAAAATAGTCTTCTTTAGACGACACACGAGAGTTGTGCTCACGTTGAAATGATGGAACTTTATGAAAGAACTAAGAAATGAGAGTAAAACAAACATGATCATGTGCATGCACGCCGATATGAAGCCATCACCACCTCACATCAGAGCCCACCTCCTCACGTGCATTATTACAGGATCTATGGGGGGTTGTCTGTGTACGTGCAGCTCAACAAAGCGTCTCACTCAACCGCTGATTACCAGGAGGTTAACACCGTTATCCAATCAGACACCTGTCTGTACGGGTCAAATGTGAGGAGCCAATCATCAGTGTCAGAGCAGCGGCATGCAAAGCAACGATGAGGTGATGAGACCGATCCAGGATCAGTATCATCTCATCCTCGGAGCTCGTGCATGTAAACACACACACACACACACACACACACACACACCACTGATCCCATAAGCCAGTCAAAAGAGAGAAATGAACAGAGATGAAGGGATGAGTTGGAACAGAAAGACCAGGCAGTGATGAGCGTGACCATCGACGCTGAGAAGAAGAGCGGGATGGAAACGACAAAAAGAAAAGCACAGTGAACGGAAGAGAAGTCAACACGCCACAGAGAGACGAGGAACACAGGTGTGACACGTCTGGCTTTATACGAGCTCACCCGTCTGAACAAAGTGGCTGAGAGAGAGAGAAGGGGGGGGGGGCAAAAGGTCGGCTATGCCCAGATCCCCTCCTCATCATCCTGTTAGCCCATCGCAGCGTTACAAAGGAACAGTTGGTTAGTGAGCAGAAAGACAGACTTCAGTGTTCCCTTCATGCATCAACCCTCTGTACTGTATATTAGTAGTATTATAGATTATACTATAGAACACATCGCCTCAGAGAAGCTGATCAGGATCAATGTGGGACTGATCAGTGGAGAGAGGAGCTACCTGATCTGGAGAGGGTTTGTGATTGGTCTGGTCCGGAGCCGTCTTCAGATGGTCGTCCTCGTAGTTGTCTGCCATCAGTTTCATTCTGTTCTGAGTCTGTCGATTGAAAACACGTCAGTGACATGATGAAGACATGATGAAGACATGATGAAGACATGATGAAGACATGATGAAGAGCAGGAGACGGATTTCTGAAGTTGGGATGGAAAGGTCACTCACACAGAAGCATCCTGGCCATCGCTCATAATAACATTTTATTCAATAGCATTATTACTGAGGGTTGTGAGCGACGTGGCTGCGTCCTACCGAGTCCTACCGAGTCCTGCCGCGTCCTCCTGAGTCCTGCCGAGTCCTACTGCGTCCTACTGAGTCCTGCTGAGTTCTACTGCGTCCTACTGAGTCCTGCTGAGTCCTGCTGCGTCCTACCGAGTCCTGCCGAGTTCTACTGCGTCCTACTGAGTCCTGCTGAGTCCTGCTGAGTCCTACTGCGTCCTACTGAGTCCTGCCGAGTCCTACCGAGTCCTGCCGCGTCCTACTGAGTCCTGCCGAGTCCTACTGCGTCCTGCTGAGTCCTGCTGCATCCTACCGAGTCCTGCCGAGTTCTACTGCGTCCTACTGAGTCCTGCTGTGTCCTACCGAGTCCTGCCGAGTTCTACTGCGTCCTACTGAGTCCTGCTGAGTCCTACTGAGTCCTGCCGCGTCCTACCGAGTCCTGCCGCGTCCTACTGAGTCCTACTGAGTCCTACTGAGTCCTACTATTTATACGTGGAAGAAGTTCCCCAGTTTGTTTATTTCAAAGTAAAGGTAAGCCAGGTGAAAGTAATGATTGCTCATGTCTAGAAGCTTGGGGCGGAGCCGGCGTCCAGAGAAGCAGTCTGATATGGAGCCGTGGTTTTAGTCGACTGTTTGATTGGCTGCTGGTCAGAGCGAGAGAGCGTACGGTGGTCCACATCCAGGGACCTGAAGTACTGACAGATAATCCTCGAGGGACATCATTTACTGGTATTTGGCAGCAGTGTGCCCGACGACAACACAAACCATTATATAACTATTACAATATAAACTATGGGTACTGAACAAACTGTCCCTCACATCAAACTGTCCCTCACATCAAACTGTCCCTGACATCAAACTGTCCCTCACATCAAACTGTCCCTGACATCAAACTGTCCCTCACATCAAACTGTCCCTGACATCAAACTGTCCCTCACATCAAACTGTCCCTGACATCAAACTGTCCCTGACATCAAACTGTCCCTGACATCAAACTGTCCCTCACATCAAACTGTCCCTCACATCAAACTGTCCCTGACATCAAACTGTCCCTCACATCAAACTGTCCCTGACATCAAACTGTCCCTCACATCAAACTGTCCCTGACATCAAACTGTCCCTCACATCAAACTGTCCCTGACATCAAACTGTCCCTGACATCAAACTGTCCCTGACATCAAACTGTCCCTCACATCAAACTGTCCCTGACATCCGGAGACACATCTCTCCAGAGGTTTGTTCTGGGCAGGACAGCGAGTCCCTACTAGTGGACATATTCTATGTGAGAGACGTGTAGGAAGATAGATGGAAGGAACATGAATGTGTGTAATCACATGGAGGCTCCCTGAACTACTGGACCCCCCCCCCCCCCCCTGCTGTTTGAGCTGTTGCACCAGTCGGTCCTTCTCCCTCTTCAGCAGAGACACCTCGTCCTGGGTCTTCTTCTTCTTAGAGGAGGACAGCTCCAGCAGGGCGATGTTAGCGTCCTTCTCACTGATAGCAGCCAGCAGCGCCTCCTGCCTGTTGGGGGGGGGGGAGACAACATGATGGCATTTAACCACACCAGTAAATAGCTCAATTATCATTTATTATTCATAACAGAAGATCATCATGCTGCCAGCTGGAGAGGCCAGAAGAGGATGACATTCTACAAGATGAAAGCAGCAATCGATCCTCCAGAGTCAACTCCTCCCTACTGTGTGTGCGCGTGCGCGTGTGCGTCTTACTTCATCTCCAGCACCTCCTCCAGGTGTTTCCTGCGTTCAGCTCTCAGGGTGGAGAGGTGAGACTCTTTCTCACACAGAGACTGCTGGGTGGAGGCCAGCTTGGCCCTCATGGACTCCAGCTCCTGCTTCACCTTCTCCATGGCCCCCAGCAGCTCCTCCATCTGGGAACACACACACACACACACACACACACACACACACACACACACACACACACACACACACACACACAATCAAGAGTAGAGTGACACAGATGACCTGAGTCCATCAGTGAGAGCACCGGGCTCACTATGGGCCAGTATGAGGAGCTCTAATAAGAGGCAGCAGAACCTCATGTGGGCTTTTAGGAACCAACTAGAACACAGAAACCATTAAACTACAGCACGGTACTTCATTTACCTGTTATTCATTTCAAAATGGCACAAGAGTACCGCTGTTTCATATCAATACAACTTTAATTACAATTGACTGAGTGAATAATTCATCCCCAAATGATCAATTCTATTGGCCACTGGATGGACAAGCCGACCGACTCATCAGCGTTAATATGGTTCATAAGCAGGTAAACAAAATAACAAGGAAACTACTACACGGGCTGGAAACAGCAACACCTCACAACATCACACAGTTATCCAACAAAACTCTGATTCCCCTAAAGGTGATCACAAACGCCGGTAACGCAGGTAAAGCCGGTAAAGCCAGTAAAGCCGGGTTGTTGTGTTACTGCATGACTTGTACAGGTGTTGCTGTTATTGTGTCCACCCCTGGAAGTGTTGTTGCTCACTGATGGGAGGTCACACACACTGGGCTCGTACCTTAGACCACTTAAAGTGGGCGAGGTTGGACTCATGCATTGGTTTGAGTGAGTGCTTCTGAGAGGCGGTGAGTAGCAGAGAGAAAACAGAGAGAAAACCACAAGCAAAGATAAAAGAACTGAGAGAGAGATGGAGGAGGAGGAGGGAGGTGGAGAAGAAGGGATGAGAAACAGCACAATGGCAGCAGAAAGATGAGGGTATATGAAGGAGTCTGTGTTATCTGTGCGCTCCTCTGGGTTGATATCTCCGTCTGGTGTGTGTTCAGGAGGACGTTGTGTACCTGTTTCTCCTGCAGAGACCTGGCAGCCTCCTCCTGAGCCAGCACCATCTCTCTCTCAGCGGTGATCTGAACGCTCTCTCTCAGGGCCTCCTCCAGCTCCTCGATGCGCTCAGACTTCTGACGCAGAGTGTCCTTCACAACGGGAGGAGGAGGAGTTCATGTTATGGACTGTTGGACGCTGAACCGACGAGCCGGAGCCAGCGGCTCGGTTCTAATGCCAGCTTCCTACGAGTGCCTCACCTTCACCTGCTGAGAGCTCTCAGACATGTTGTCCTCCCTCTTCCTGGCCTCGTCCACCAGGCGGGCGTTCCTGCTCTTCTCCACCTGCTCCTTGTGCTTCAGAGACGCCACCTTCTTCGACTGGTCCTTCGTCTGCCTGGAGGGACGGCGAGGGACACATGGGAGGAGAGGTTACAGGTCATGTACGTGTGAACTTCTGAATGTCGTTTATCATTCCAACTGAAAACAGATGGAGATATTGTGGGAAGTGCATTAGGTTCTGTTTAGTACCCTTAAGTGGCCCTTTTCACTACATCAGGTAAAGGAAGCATATTTCATACTTTCATCTTTGTTTTGTTGAATCCATCAATGATCCTCCACGTAGAATGTTTAGAGGTCAGTTGTGATCGTAGACAATCGTAAGTTAAATACAGTAAAATACATTCTAAAGATGAAGAGCCTCACAGACGGGCTCTGCTGAGGTTTCACAGCCCTGCAAACACTCAATCTCACATTTGACTGAGGGTGGAAGACGGAACAACTTAAGAAGGTAAAAGAGGAAAATGAACAGAATAAGAGGAAAGAGTGTGATACATGGAGACGAAGGAAGCTGCTTCGGCAGCACATACTACTATAGAGGGCTGAGAGGAGGAGAGAAACAAGGCAGAGACTAACAGAATCAAAAGGATGGCGGGTCGAGGAGGAGAGAAGAAGAGAGAATACTAACCTGGAGGCCAGACTGGTGGGGGGGGGGAGTCCCGGTGTAAAGACAAGAAAGCAGTAAAGAGAAAAACAGAGAGAGCAGGAAGATGAGTCAATACGAAGAACAGGAGGAAGACGGAGGAGGGGGGGGACGTCATACGTGATGTCATCAGATCTCAGAGTTCACCACCGATACATACAAGTACTAAACTAACAGCCTGTGTTCTACTCTGTGTACTACTCTGTGTTCTACTCTGTGTTCTACTCTGTGTACTACTCTGTGTTCTACTCTGTGTTCTACTCTGTGTACTACTCTGTGTACTACTCTGTGTTCTACTCTGTGTTCTACTCTGTGTACTACTCTGTGTTCTACTCTGTGTACTACTCTGTGTTCTACTCTGTGTACTACTCTGTGTTCTACTCTGTGTACTACTCTGTGTTCTACTCTGTGTACTACTCTGTGTTCTACTCTGTGTTCTACTCTGTGTACTACTCTGTGTTCTACTCTGTGTTCTACTCTGTGTTCTACTCTGTGTTCTACTCTGTGTACTACTCTGTGTTCTACTCTGTGTACTACTCTGTGTTCTACTCTGTGTACTACTCTGTGTTCTACTCTGTGTACTACTCTGTGTTCTACTCTATGTACTACTCTGTGTTCTACTCTGTGTTCTACTCTGTGTACTACTCTGTGTTCTACTCTGTGTTCTACTCTGTGTACTATTCTGTGTACTACTCTGTGTACTACTCTGTGTTCTACTCTGTGTACTATTCTGTGTACTACTCTGTGTTCTACTCTGTGTACTACTCTGTGTTCTACTCTGTGTTCTACTCTGTGTACTATTCTGTGTACTACTCTGTGTACTACTCTGTGTTCTACTCTGTGTACTATTCTGTGTACTACTCTGTGTTCTACTCTGTGTTCTACTCTGTGTACTACTCTGTGTTCTACTCTGTGTTCTACTCTGTGTACTACTCTGTGTTCTACTCTGTGTACTACTCTGTGTTCTACTCTGTGTTCTACTCTGTGTTCTACTCTGTGTTCTACTCTGTGTACTACTCTGTGTTCTACTCTGTGTTCTACTCTGTGTACTACTCTGTGTACTACTCTGCGTACTACTACTAGTACCAGCCTCGGAGCAGCTCTGCTGAGAACATTCACCACATCAGCTTTCAATCTGAGATTTAAAAATGGCAGATGGCCAAATTACATTCAAATCCTCCATAATGTGCCGGAGGCAACGATCTCCAGAGTGACATGATGTCATCGGAGGGAAATGTGCACGAGTCATGAGGACCAGCGGTCACAAGTCCCAGCTAGCAGGGATGAAGACAGAGAGCTCAGTGTAGCTGCTCAACAGAAGACTCACAGCTGAACCTGAACACTAGTTAGTCCAGGCTGAACATTCAGAAACCGTCCGCACATCAGAGTGACACACATTACTGTACAGTGACGGGTGCAAAGCTTGGTCACACGGTGCACAGTTAACGTGCACGTCTTTACGTCTCGTTGAACAGTCAGATCTGTAGATGTTTCCACCCACCTCTCCAGCTCAGTGATCTTCTTGTCCTTGTCATTCTTCTCGTTCTCCATCTCCCGAAGGATGTCCAGCAGGCGGTCCACCTCAGCCTGGGCTTTCCCAGAATCCTCTTTGTGGCGGGCCACTTCCTGTTCCAGTTTCTTGATGCGCTCGGCCAGCTCGGTGTTGGCCTGAGCCTCCAGGGCCGCGTTCTGAGCCTGACAAAGGACGGGACGCCGGTTAGAGAGCAGCTGGGAGGATAACAGACTATGTCCTGATCATACACAGGAAACATGTAGTAGCATCATGTAGAGCTGAACCAGTCTAAAGGTAACAGACTATGTTATAGCCAGTCTAAAGGAGGATAACAGACTATGTTATAGCCAGTCTAAAGGAGGATAACAGACTATGTTATAGCCAGTCTAAAGGTAACAGACTATGTTATAGCCAGTCTAAAGGTAACAGACTATGTTATAGCCAGTCTAAAGGAGGATAACAGACTATGTTATAGCCAGTCTAAAGGTAACAGACTATGTTATAGCCAGTCTAAAGGTAACAGACTATGTTATAGCCAGTCTAAAGGAGGATAACAGACTATGTTATAGTCAGTCTAAAGGTAACAGACTATGTTATAGCCAGTCTAAAGATAACAGACTATGTTATAGCCAGTCTAAAGGTAACAGACTATGTTATAGCCAGTCTAAAGGAGGATAACAGACTATGTTATAGTCAGTCTAAAGGTAACAGACTATCTTATAGCCAGTCTAAAGGTAACAGACTATGTTATAGCCAGTCTAAAGGAAGGATAACAGACTATGTTATAGCCAGTCTAAAGGTAACAGACTATCTTATAGCCAGTCTAAAGGTAACAGACTATGTTATAGCCAGTCTAAAGGTAACAGACTATCTTATAGCCAGTCTAAAGATAACAGACTATGTTATAGCCAGTCTAAAGATAACAGACTATGTTATAGCCAGTCTAAAGGTAACAGACTATGTTATAGCCAGTCTAAAGATAACAGACTATGTTATAGCCAGTCTAAAGGTAACAGACTATGTTATAGCCAGTCTAAAGATAACAGACTATGTTATAGCCAGTCTAAAGGAAGGATAACAGACTATGTTATAGTCAGTCTAAAGGAGGATAACAGACTATGTTATAGTCAGTCTAAAGGTAACAGACTATGTTATAGCCGGTCTAAAGGAAGGATAACAGACTATGTTATAGTCAGTCTAAAGGAGGATAACAGACTATGTTATAGTCAGTCTAAAGGTAACAGACTATGTTATAGCCGGTCTAAAGGAGGATAACAGACTATGTTATAGCCAGTCTAAAGGTAACAGACTATGTTATAGCCGGTCTAAAGGAGGATAACAGACTATGTTATAGCCAGTCTAAAGGTAACAGACTATGTTATAGCCGGTCTAAAGGAGGATAACAGACTATGTTATAGCCAGTCTAAAGGGAGGATAACAGACTATGTTATAGCCGGTCTAAAGGAAGGATAACAGATGTTCTAGCCGGTCTAAAGGAAGGATAACAGATGTTCTAGCCGGTCTAAAGGAAGGATAACAGATGTTCTAGCTGGTCTAAAGGAAGGATAACAGATGTTCTAGCCGGTCTAAAGGAGGATAACAGATGTTCTAGCCGGGCTAAAGGAAGGATAACAGATGTTCTAGCCGGTCTAAAGGAAGGATAACAGATGTTCTAGCCGGTCCACACGAGCTGCCTGATTTCTTTATTTAAGGATCTCACTCTCTTGAGCTGGTTCTCCACTTTGAGGACCTCCTCCCTCTTCTGCTCAAAGGCGATCTCCATGCTCTTCAGTTTGGAGTCCTTCTTCAGCCCAGAGGAGGCCAGGGATGATGCATGTTCCTTCAGGTCCAACAGAGACGTCTGCACGCACACACACACACAGAAGTACAGATGGTTCTTTCCCAGCTTATCGAACGGAGACTGAAAATACATTAGATCTAATACAGGCATCCGTGACTCATCGCAAAGTAAGACTAATGGAAAAAGAAGCCTGACTATGAATAGAATCCCAGTAAACAAGAGTTTGTGTTGGTGCAAGCTCGTGTTCCCACCTCTCTGTCTGACAGGTCTCCCTGCAGGAGGCTCAGTCTCTCCTTCAACTCTTTCAGTTCCTTCTTGTTACAGTCGATCTCCTCCGTCTTCTCCCGGTCGTCTCTGTCTCGCTGCTCTTTTAGACGCTCGATGATGCGCTCCTAGGAGGAGGTAGAGAAAACCATCAGACAGACATGACCATGGACAAACATACGTCTAACCCTAACCCACTACAGTCTGTAGTCAGTGCAGACCTAAACTCACCTTCTCTGCCAGAGACTCCTCCAGCGTGGTGAGAGCCGTGTCGGTGTTGGACGTGTCTGCCTGCAAAGACTTCACTCTCTCCTTCAGACTGCTCATCTGCTTCTCCTTGTCCCTCAGCTGCTCCTGAAGGTTCTCAATCTGCAGAGCAAACACAAGCAACCATCAGTCAGAATGAGCATCAGCCACCGAGGACACACACTGAAGCAGGATGAATGCATGTGGTCATTTCAGACAACACAAGATCTTTGAAACAGCTCTCAGTCCAAGTTACCTTCTTCTGTAGCACGTTAACTTTACGCTCCTTGACCTCCAGCATGTCCTTGAGGTCGTGGATCTCCCCGTTCAGTGTGCCCTTCTCTTCTGACATCTCTTGTATCTGCTTGCTCTTCTTATTCAGAGTTGTCTCCTTCTCTTCCAAGCGCAGGCGTAAGGCATCCACCTGGTTCAGGGAAAGATGGACGACAGTCACTGACCAGACCTGTGTCATGCTCTCAAAGTGGTCAAGTGATCCTCAACATCTGGAACAGGTCTTTCCTCTCACTGCACAACAGGTGTACCCTTAAAGTGTGTAGATACAGTATGTATCTGCTGTACCTCCGTCTGTAAGATGGCAGCTCGCTGCTCCTTGGCAGTCAGCGACTCCTTGAGGACTTCGATGTGCTGCTTGCTGTCTGAGAACTGGTTGGTGAGCGTCTCCAGCTTGGTCTGCAGACCCAGCATCTCGGTGTCCTTCCTGGAGAGGTCCTGCTTCACCTGCTCCATCTGGAAAAAGATGAGGTCACAGGGGTAAAAAAAGAGGGGGGGGATGAAATAGTGATGATAGTGCTGAGGAAAAGCATCTCATTAGGAGTCGGACTGCAACAGTTCAGTCAAACTAAAGTCCACGTGGAGTCGTCTCAGACCTTGTTCTTCATGAACTTGGTGTGGCTGCGGTAGACCTCCATCTGCTTCATCTCCTCCTGACGCTCCTCACAGCTCAGCAGTCCGTTCGATTTCAGCATCAGCAGCTCCTCCTCCATGTCTCTCAGGCCGCGCTCCATTGAATTGATTTTTGCATCCTGGGATTGATGAAGAGGAGTTCACACGCATAGAATGAACACATGACCAAACATAACACAAACATACTGGTAGACTCTTCTCTGTTTGAATCCTCACCTTCATGTCGATGACGGTCTGGAGAGCCTTGGTCTTGGTGGACTCGGGGGTTCCCTCGTATCGACGGTGCAGCTCCTTGTGGGTCAGATGAAGAAGAACAGTTTCACATGGGAGTAGAAATGAGAGAAAACAACAGAAGTAAACTAATGAAATGTAAAGTTCTACCTCCCATGGTTGGACTGGACATTACCTCTCTTAATGCATTAATCTCTCGGTCTCTCTGGTCCAGTAAACTCTCCAGGTGATGCCTGTGCATCTCTGCATCAGCCAGCCTCCTGGTCCGCTCCTGGTCCTCCTCTGATGCCTTGGCAGACGGCCCTGAGGCAGAGCACAGAACACCTCGTTACCATGATGATGAAGGAGGTAGAGAGCTTTATTTTGTCAAAGTCTCTGTAAGAGCCAGCCTGAGCATCATCAGCCACTAGTTAACCTGCAGAGGAGATGAGACTTGATGCTGAGAAACTAAAGCTCATCTGTTCAGCAGGGAAGGATCTCTTAAACGCACAATTCCATATTTAATTATAAACTAGTTACTGTATTTCATTTATCTGCTATCTATCATTGATGTTCTCTGACGTTTAAATGGGTTTCTTCTTAGTTTCCTGCAGCTGGTTTGTCAAATGTAGATAATATAATAATAATAATAATAATAATATCTCTCTGAAGAACCAGAACATGGATCTATTTTGATGGACACCAGTGCAAAGGTCTCTGCATGAAGTCCTCAGATATTCCTAGCCTCAGAAGCATGCTTGGCTTTAAAGCGTGCATCGTGGTTGTTTATGGAGCACAGAAACACGGATCTGGCCAACGGGGGAGAGAGCTGAGGGGGAACAAGCTAGCGGCAACCGCCGCAGCTTTAAGTGAAGCCTGAGACCTAAACCATTGGAGGCCCAACATGTTTGTGGAGAAACGTACTGACTGTTTCAAAGTTTGCTGACTTAAATACTGTTGTTTCAAAGAACAACAGAGGAACTGCTCCGTAGCACAGTTCTGCACCGGCTTCAACATGCAGCCAAGGTGTCCATACTTTATGAGGATCAGTTAGCCGAGGCTCGTCACACCTTTGCTCTGCAGCATCTCCAGAAGCTTCTTGATGGACTCGTCTCTGGCTCCCAGAGTTTGCTTCTGTGTGTCAATCCTCAGCTCCATCTCCTCCAGGGTCTTTCTAAGGAGGAAGAGCTCTTTGGCCTGCCTCTCGTGCTCGGCCTGTAGCCGCCGGTAGTTCTCCTCCGTGGGCTCCGATGACAGGTCCCGGCCTTGGATGGAGGGGTCCTGCTGGAACAGCTGGTTCAGGTCCCTCTGGATCCTCAGCTCATCCTGAAGAGCCTGAACAGTCATCTGGAGATGCTAGAAACAATCAAGAGACGCACATGTGTTTGTTACCATTCATCTGGTCTGTTTGTTGTACAGAATGATGAACACGAGGGAGGAAGAGGTGTAGAACATGTGTTGATTATTTTAATAACACATCCTACTTTATGGGAATAAATATTGTGTTACAGCATGTTTAATATCAGCCTCTAATCAGCCTCTAATCAGCCTCTAATCAGGACTGAAAACTGGGCCGTGCCCTGACAGAGTACCCCCCCGACAGCCTGGGCTGTGTGGACAGGGTTACGTTTCATGCCCAGAGAAATACAAGTGGTGAAACACAATCAGCCCAGTGTAGTGTTGCATTGTTTGTGGCATCTGACGCCACGGACACTTGGCAGAGCTGCTGTGAGACGGTGACACGAGGCTGCGTTACACTCTGGTCTCAACCAGCTGGGAGCGTTTTCAGACCACAGAACAAAGAGAGAAGTCAGTGTCTGCCTTCGTCTCTCTCCGTCCTCCTCCTCCTCCTCCTCCTCCTCCTCCTCCTCCCCCTCCTCCTCCTCCTCCTCCCTCTCCATCCTTTGTCATTCTCTCCTTCTCCCTCCACACTTTTCCTCCACCTTGCTTCTCGCCCTCTCTCTTCCCTCCAATACTCTCACCTCTCCTCTCGCTAACCCTCCCTTCCCATCACCCTCTCCACCCCGTGACTAAGGCTGACTCACTGCTGTGACTGCACCGCATGCACGGACAAGCACGGAAACACACACACACACACATACTGTACACACACCTTCTCCCATCCTCAGCTCCCATATTCTCACTCTCTCTGCCTGAGGAGAGATAACAGTCAGGCGTTTGAGAGCACAGAGAATAAGAGATGTGATGCACCAACTAAACTGATCCAAACACTAAGTCAGAACTCGTAGGGACACAGAGCCGAACATCTGCTACACGTCACCCAAACCTCTGCTACACGTCACCCAAACCTCTGCTACACGTCATCCAAACCTCTGCTACACGTCACCCAAACCTCTGCTACACATCACCTAAACCTCTGCTACACGTCACCCAAACCTCTGCTACACGTCATCCAAACCTCTGCTACACGTCACCCAAACCTCTGCTACACATCACCTAAACCTCTGCTACACGTCACCCAAACCTCTGCTACACGTCACCCAAACCTCTGCTACATGTCATCCAAACCTCTGCTACACGTCATCCAAACCTCTGCTACACATCATCCAAACTTCTGCTACACGTCACCCAAACCTCTGCTACACATCACCTAAACCTCTGCTACACGTCACCCAAACATCTGCTACACATCACCTAAACCTCTGCTACACGTCACCCAAACCTCTGCTACACGTCACCCAAACCTCTGCTACACGTCACCCAAACCTCTGCTACACATCACCTAAACCTCTGCTACACGTCACCCAAACATCTGCTACACATCACCTAAACCTCTGCTACACGTCACCCAAACCTCTGCTACACGTCACCCAAACCTCTGCTACACGTCACCCAAACCTCTTCTACACGTCACCCAAACCTCTGCTACACATCATCAAAACCTCTGCTACACATCACCCAAACCTCTGCTACACATCACCTAAACCTCTGCTACACATCACCCAAACCTCTGCTACACGTCACCCAAACCTCTGCTACACGTCACCCAAACCTCTGCTACACGTCACCCAAACCTCTGCTACACGTCACCCAAACCTCTGCTACACGTCATCAAAACCTCTGCTACACATCACCCAAACCTCTGCTACACGTCATCCAAACCTCTGCTACACATCACCCAAACCTCTGCTACACGTCATCAAAACCTCTGCTACACATCACCCAAAGCACTGGACAAACTGTACACAAGTCCAAATGTTAAAGATGCTCAGTGTGTGATGCATTCTTCTCCGATTCTCCCTCTCTGACCAGCTACACTGACATCTGTACTTCGGTGTAACAGCTGATGAAACATCACTGGCATTTCACAACATCCTATGATAAATGTGATATTTTATCCATGTGACAAGGAGTATTTAGCAAGAAAGAAGTGATGATTATTAGGTGGAAGAAACAGAAGATGACAGCCATTTCACACTATTATGAAATAGATAATAGCAGTCACTTATCACAGAGAACGACGGGCAGAAATGCCTTGTGGTCGGGATTTAGAGAAAGCTGCAGCAGAGCAGGCACAGAAACAGAAACGACACACAAACATACAACTGCAGACGTGTGCACGGTCAGTTGGACCTTCATTCAATGAGGGCATGCAGTTTAACGGAAGCTGTAATTAGCTAAATGCCTTTGAGTGTGTGTGTGTGTGTGTGTTTCTGTGCTTTCCGCTGCATGTGTGCCAGCGTGGGAGGTGGAGGCTGACATATGAAAGCAGACATCTTTAAATTACAGCACCCACTGATTAGTCCTGCTCTACTCGGGCATTACTGGGGTCTGGTATTAGTCCACACTGTGATTCTGACTCAGCAGGAGAGAAAACAGCTAATTATACACATCTGCCCCCCCCCCATTAAGAACCACAGTGAAACAACAACTATTGATCTGCATTAATTACACTTATATATATACACACATATATAATATGCACAACAAACTGTAGGGTTTAAAAATAGACCCTGTGCCTATATCTGTTCACTTATTAAATACATTTTACATTTAGACATGTGTGCATACAGTAGGTCTACATGTGTGCAGTCTACATGTGTGCATACAGTAGGTCTACATGTGTGCATACAGTAGGTCTACATGTGTGCATACAGTAGGTCTACATGTGTGCAGCCTACATGTGTGCATACAGTAGGTCTACATGTGTGCAGCCTACATGTGTGCATACAGTAGGTCTACATGTGTGCAGTCTACATGTGTGCATACAGTAGGTCTACATGTGTGCAGTCTACATGTGTGCATACAGTAGGTCTACATGTGTGCAGCCTACATGTGTGCATACAGTAGGTCTACATGTGTGCAGTCTACATGTGTGCATACAGTAGGTCTACATGTGTGCAGTCTACATGTGTGCATACAGTAGGTCTACATGTGTGCAGTCTACATGTGTGCATACAGTAGGTCTACATGTGTGCAGTCTACATGTGTGCATACAGTAGGTCTACATGTGTGCAGTCTACATGTGTGCATACAGTAGGTCTACATGTGTGCAGCCTACATGTGTGCATACAGTAGGTCTACATGTGTGCAGTCTACATGTGTGCATACAGTAGGTCTACATGTGTGCAGTCTACATGTGTGCATACAGTAGGTCTACATGTGTGGAAGAGAAAAACCAGTGAGAATTGAGCCAGATGTAGTAACAGCAGATGGTTCATAATGAAAACGCTAGGTTTCCCCCCCACCTGAAGAAATGAAGCCAACTCTACATTAATAGGATCCAGTAGACTGTTTACTGTATACTTCATTATTTGACAAATGTATAACATATTCATCTGTTTTTCTTTTATCATTTCCAATCCATGTGCCAGGTCACCTGTCCCCAAAACATACCATAAACCAAAAGAGAACCATAATAATGAAATGTTGTTGAACGGCCACATAACAATAATACTAAATCCAAAGTGCTATTCACAGCACCTCCGGTATCACGGTATCACTGCTCCCCGTGACAGCATCCTGAACTTGGTTTCTCATCTTCTGCAGTGGTTAAACTACTGTGCATATACACAGTGTTAAATCTGCACTTCCTCCACATTTTCATCCTGTTCACCACATCCAGCAATTTCTAAAACATACAGAAATGCTAATGCGGCCATTAGACTTACGGCCTCTTTCATCTGTTAAAGCTGGAGCATATAGATGCATGTAAGAGGATTAACCAGATGTTAAAAACCTGCCTCTGTGCAGAGAGAGAAGAAAGAGAGAAACACACTTGTACTAAAGCTGACACCGGGTGAACATGTTGGACCCAGGCAGATTGATGACTCTTATTCAGATTGATAAAAAAAGGACTTGTTGAGATGAGAAACTAGAATCTCTTCTCTCTAAGGGAACACTCACCTGGGCTTCATCTTGAATCACACGGTATTGTTCCTTCCAGACTGTGATCTTAGAAACTTCATCTTTCCTGAGAGCTCGCTCCTTTTTTAATTCGGGGCTCCAGAAGGTCTTGATAGAATTCATGGAGGAGCTGAGCTTGCTCTCCTTAACTTCCACTTCTCGCCGCAGCATCTCATTTTCACGCAGAATCTAAGAAAGCAGGATAAAGAAGCGTAAATACTGTAACTGTGGTCTGTCGAACTCAGCAACTCAACCTCTTGTCAAACATGTCCAAATCAAACTTGCAAAAATTGGAGAAAAGTTTGCAAAATACCTCTTTGAGTTGTGCCTGCAGGTCCAGTATGGTGTTG
The DNA here is from genome assembly GCF_015220745.1 of Sebastes umbrosus. NCBI lineage: Eukaryota > Metazoa > Chordata > Actinopteri > Perciformes > Sebastidae > Sebastes > Sebastes umbrosus. The sequence continues at coordinate 214,000 of NC_051272.1, forward strand.
TCTCTGGCCTGCCGTAGAGAGTGCGGCACCGTGGAGGCCATGTGGTGGTCCCCAAAAGCTAGAGCATCACCTGCCATCATGCCTGCTGGCAGCACAGCATTGCCAGGCACCGAGGTGGAGATATTGGGGGTGCTAGCGGCCACGACTCCACTGCTGCTGCCCCTCGACCCATACGTCACCCTCTGTCTCCCCATGGTCGTCACCGTCCCGCCACTTTTGGGAAGATGGTCTGCCATGGCGACCTCGTTGTCACTCAGGTACATCGGTCCTGAGTTGGCGTACGCCGCATTGAGGGACTGGATGTTCTCCATGGAGAGCGTCTTGCCTCCCGCTCCTCCGGGACCTCCTCCGCTGCCTCCGGTGCTGTTGGTGCGCCGGTGTCCCATCCGAGGAGAACGGGGAAGGCGAGGGGAGCGGCCGGATCCCTGATTACCAGAACCGCCACCATCTCTTCCTCCACTATGGTTGGCATCCCCTCGGCCGACCGAGCGGGCGCTACCGTACATCTTCTGCTAAGTAGAAGAACGGAGCCGACGGCAAAACTGAAGTAGGACCTGGAGTATCTGAATGTATTCTTGCTGGAGTTCTTCACTTTCACCAGTTGTGTGAATATGTGGTGGTGATCCTGCTTCAACTG
>NC_051272.1:219636-269538 GCF_015220745.1 Sebastes umbrosus
ACCAAACAGTCCAATAAAAACAATGAAATACATAAAATAGTATATCTAAACATATCAAAAGAGAATTAGACATCATGAATTTATTGTGATGATAATTTCCTTTTAAAATGTTCTGAGGATAACGAGCTGTTGATAACGTGTATTTTGGTGTTCTGTATTTGTATACCAGGATATCTGAGGGAGGACTGGTCATGTTCTGGTGAAGATGATTAACCTGTCTGGTATCATGGGAATGAATCTGAGAATTAGATTTAAAGAAGTTGCTGAACGATGAAGGTAGAGAAGAAGGCAATAACATATATTTATATATAAACACACATATCTGATGAATATTTATGTCATAAACTGAAAGAATGTTCAGTTTACTGAACAGAGGAACGGAGGCCTCCTTAGAGTTTGACCAAGCTTTGAATCTTACAAATCGTTTTTGCAACAAATAAAGTTTATAAAGATTGGAGGGGTACGTATCTGCCCAAAGAATATTACCATAAATCAAATGGAATAATAATAAATAATAATATAAGGTTAATAAACAAGAAATATTTATGAAACTTCTTAGTTTGCTGATGATTCCTAGTGACTTCACAGTTTTATTACAAATAAAATGTATGTTTTTTCCAATTTAATTTTTCATCAACTAAAATGCCTAAAAAACGAGTGTGAGAGACTTCAGCAATTTCTTTTCCATCTACTGACTCTCTCACATAATCCCTAAGATCCCTCCTGCCCCTTCCACCAAATATTAGGAAACCTACTTGAGTGTATAAGTTTTCTGCTACTTTCTATAGAGGTAAATATTGTACTTTTTACTCTACTACATTTATCTGACAGCTGAAGTCACTAAGTACTTTTATTAGATCAACATTTTACATAAAAATTATTTATTTGCTGCTTAAAGTTACTAGTTACCTAATAAAACAAACACATGTAATGATGCAGTACTATACTACTAATCTACCCAGTAGTACACAAAGTATAATACAATTTGCTCCACGTTGACAAACTATAACATTTAAATACTCTTACATGTATTTGTTAATGATAAAAACAGAATAATATAATATTCTATAATAATAAAACACTTTGAAAGGAGCCATTCTGCATAACGAGTACTTTTAATTTTGATACTTTAAGTACATTTTATTATTATTATTATATTTATTGTTATTATTATTATTATTATTATTATTTATTATTAATAATAAATAATAATAATAATAATAATAATAATAATACATTTTATTGGGTGGCACCTATCAAGACATCCAAGGACACTTAAGTAACATTTTGAAATCAGGATTTTACTTGTGCTGAAGTATTTTTACACTGTGGTATTTCTACTTTTACTTAAGTAAAGGATCTGAGGACTTTGTCCACCTCTGAGACCTTCCAACATTTTGCAAAAATTATATCGTTTTGAATAAATATGATGAGATAAGTACATGTTGTGGTCAACTCTGAAGTGTTTCTAAATTAAATTCTGTGAGCAGGCAGTGATGGAATTGTAGTTAACCACAATTTAGAAAATCTATCTCTGATATTAACAATATTATTGTGCATACTGTCTTCAGCAGGGAGCTTCTCATTTTGTGTGATATAATAAAAAATGAGATATATATGGCCTGTTTAGTCAACAGACAACAGCAGGGGGCAGTGCTTACTTGTAGGAAAATGGTATCTCTGAAATGGTTGCTACAGAAAAAATAGAATGGTGTGGCTGATTGTTTTCTTTTTTTTCAACAAAATTCAATAAACAAAATTGAGTCAGCTCATTATAACAGAATAAAATGTCTTATTATTCCAGTCATTTGTAGTCGGAAAGAAAGCTAAAGAAGAGCAGCAGACCTGAAGGCTCACAAACTAAATCCTGGAATGTGTTGTAATGAAATCTTATAACTTGTTACCAAGGCTTCAGCTAATAATGGTGTGATCAAAGTAAGTATTAATTAAAATAAATGTTCATAACAGAAGTGTTAAACAGTGTAAATGGAAGGTGCAATCAAGAATAACATAAATATAATACAATAAAACATAAAGGCAGATTGAATACAAAATAGTGCCTTTTTAAATGATATGATAACATTTAATTGTATATATAGCCTACTCTTGCTGGAAGTAAATAATAATAATAAAAAAAATCCTATATATATATATCCTATATATATATATATATATATATATATTCTGAATGTAAAATGATTTTTTAAAATAACATATGTACACCTAACATATATATATAACATATTTGACAGCTCGAACTTTTGTGAACATTGTTGTTTTTTTTTGGGAGGGGGGGGCTGTACATAATTTTATGGTAATCGACAAGTTTTATCCCAATTAATATCTTACATGAACATATATTCCCAAATAATTTGTATGAATTAATGTTTAATATGCTTATCAGAGTATTTAGAAACAGTGATACTTGATAGGACCTATAAATGGTTTGTGCTTTGATTTCATTACACAAACATAAATCTATTGTCATGAGGAAATCAGATACCTGACTGATACCTGACTGATACCATGCAGGTGAGTCTGCGTGGTTCATGTGCGCGTGTGTGTGTTATGGTTATGAGGTCATTCTTCGCTCGCGCAGGCGCTTTGTGATGAACCCGTTTCTTGTTGAATCTGTAGAATCTGATCCGCCTGTTAAACAGCTCAAACCTGACTGATGAGCAGAGTTCAGTATCTCTGGTCTCATCTACAGCTACATCATCTGTTCTCCTCTTCACTCACATGCAGACGGATTAACGCTGAGGACCAGATCCCCGTCAGCTGAGTGATGTGGATGTGGTATAGAGGTACTGAGGTAGGTCTCTCTCTGTCTGCCAGCCGGCACCGCTTCATGCTAGCTAGCTAGTGAAGCTAACTGATGCTAACTGATAGCAGAGCACTGTGTGAAACCCAAACAGACGTCATATAGCCGGGTTACCACTCAGCTACGAACAGCCTCCGTGAACCAGCTGGTAAGAATAGCATTACAAAGTGCGTCACAACAAGTTCTGAGAGGATGACGCGTCATATTGATATTAAGCTGAATAAGGAGAGACAGGAGGAGGTCAGGCTGGTAGGCCTTCAGCTAGCCAGCTGGCTACCAGCTAGCCAGCTGGCTACCAGCTAGCCAGCTGGCTACCAGCTAGCCAGCTGGCTACCAGCTAGCTGGCTGGCTGGTAGCTGGCTGGCTGGTAGCTAGCTGGCTAGCTGTGGCGCTGTTAGTCAGTGCTGGTGAATTCCCAACCGGCGTCATACGCATCCGGTGCGTTAGCATGGTTAGCATGGTTAGCATAGTTAGCATGGTTAGCATGGTTAGCATAGTTAGCATGGTTAGCATAGTTAGCTTGGTTAGCTTGGTTAGCATGGTTAGCTTAGTTAGCATGGTTAGCATTGTTAGCATGGTTAGCATGGTTAGCTTAGTTAGCATGGTTAGCTTGGTTAGCTTGGTTAGCATGGTTAGCTTAGTTAGCATGGTTAGCTTGTGATGTGAGCTAATCACTCCGGGTGGAATAGATCGGGAGAGTATAAATCTAAATCTAGAGTGAACTCTGGTGTTAGTTGCTAACGGTTACAGACACCATAACAGCGTTAAACATGAACTCTGTGAAATAACCAGAACGTTTAACTACATATATATAATCTCTAACAACGGGCCGGGATATAGTTATAATATATTTATAATATAATAACAGGTGACGTGGAGCTGCTTCATCTGGTTACAGGTCAGCTAACAGCAGCTAACCAGCTAGCTCTGCTGGTTAGCACACAGCTAACAAAGAGCCGTTGCTCCTCCTCGCTTTGTGTGCTTCATGTTGGGTTTCTGATGGATGTGGTGTCAGTGTTAAGAAGGCGATGAACTAGGTAGGTAAGACAAGGCTCACGTTAATTAATATACAGTTCTAGTTGAGTCGTTTCTCTCATTTCTCTGGATGTTCTTGGTGCTAACATCTCCAGGTCTGGTGGTGACATTGTGGTTGTCTCCGCTGGTAATGGCTGCAGCCACGGCAGCTTATAGATGACTAATAATCAATAAGATTGGCTGCAGCCACGGCAGCTTATAGATGACTAATAATCAATAAGATTGGCTGCAGCCACGGTAGGTTATAGATGACTAATAATCAATAAGATTGACATCGCAAACCTGCATATTTAAAACACCATAATAGACACATTATTAAAATAGTCCTGCTACATTGCACCGGTCTGTTGCATCCAGAGTCTACATGTTGGTAGGTTTATATCTTTAATGTTTAGTGTAGAGAGGCGGATTTAACAATGGACTAACGTTATATATCAGTTATTCAGACAATATTCACCAACCTCATAAGTATTGATGTTATATGTGGTTCCCTGTTTATACTGGAGACAGAGTAATCAGCTGTCAACTGTGCTCAATGAGTTACTTCTGGTCTTAAACTAATGTGAGGCACTGAGAGGTTAGTGTGTCATTCTGAAGGGCTGTGGAATGCATTTGGGATTTGTGCCACATAACATTATTATAATGCTTATTTATAATATAGATAAACACCTAATGCTTACTAAACAAATTGAATGGTTTAACAATTGAATTTCCTATTAGGACCTGCAGTGAATCCACTGTGAATGCAAGCATGTGTGTTTACATCCTATGTGCTGGGCAAGACAGCACATTTTATCAGAGGCGAGGGGGGGTAACCTTAAAGACAAATTTCTCCTTCATTAATCAAAAGTGAATCACAAAATGTTCAAATGATCTAGTGCAGTACTCTACCCCAGATATGTAGTGCCTGTCAGCTGTGCTTCTGATGAAAACAATGTTATTAAACTTTATGTATACTGTAAATTCTACTTGTGAACACTTCGGCTTGTCTCTTGCAGATCTTGTTGACATTTGACATAATGTTGGTTACTTTCTGAAACACGTCAAGCAGCTTTTTTCTTTTTTCTCTTGCAGTGAATCTGGACTGGAGCATATCCTGAGTGTCTGGCCTTCCTGCCTCTGCCTACCGAAGGAAGTTTGGTGCCTGTTGTGGGCTGTGCATATTTCTTCCTCACCAGTGATTCCTTATGCTTGATAGAAACTGCACCCTGTGTCTTACAGGATGGATGGTGTGGACTTAAAGAGACTTGTTTATCAAAATCAGCACTCTGTGTTCTGCTGTGGTGTTCTCTCTTTTACCATTTACAAGAGAACACCTCCCATCCTACACCCCCAATCTCTGCACTATATATATAAAGACCGTCTTTGAGCAATAAAAAAGACAGCCGGAGGTAGAAGTTGGAAGACTTTCTATCTTTCTTTTTTTTTAAAGCACCGATCGATACTGCTTATATAAGCCTATATGGCGGACATGGAAGTATCCTTATTTTAATTTTTTTCAGTTAGTGTACCCCCTTACTCTTTGTGTGGGTGGTGGGATGTCGGAAAAGCCAGACGACAAAATGGTGAAGTTCCTGGCTCCCCCTCAGAAGAGTGGAAATGGCCCCAGTTCTGGTTCAGATTCGATGGTGAGTGAGTGCCGGCCAACAGAAGTGAGACGCCGGCATCACACCATGGAGCGCGATCGATGTAACCCTGAACACCGTTTCTTGCGCCGCAGTGTCATCAGTGATTCCAATGCTACAGCATTAGCCCTCCCTTTACCCAGCAAGATCCCCATCCCTGCACCTCAACGGGTTCAGCTACGAGAAACCGTGCCCCAGCGGCAACTGGCTGCAGCTACTGCTCATTTGCCGCGGGCTGAACCAAATTTAGCTCAAAATGAAGAGTCTGCTGGGACAGGAAGAGAACAAGGAAAAGAAATAGCCAAGGTGGACGTAGTGCCTTCAGAGCAGGAGGCTGCCAGTGTAAAAGATACCTATGATGGAGAAGTGGTGGTAGCAGCCCGCTCTGCACCGGGCTTAGGAACAGAATTGCCAAGTCGGACTGAACCTGAAAGCACCACTGAGGCGAAGGTACATCATGAAGAAGAGGGGGAAGAAGAAGATAAGGACGTTGCTAAGGCACGAGCAGAGGCTGAGCAGAGAGAAGCTGAGAAAAAAGTGCAGGACGACATTGAAGAGGCAGAGACCAAAGCAGTGGGAACATCACCAGATGGGCGTTTCTTAAAGTTTGATATAGAAATCGGACGTGGCTCCTTCAAGACTGTCTACAAGGGCTTGGACACTGAGACCACAGTGGAGGTGGCTTGGTGTGAGCTGCAGGTATGAAAAACCCTTCCCTCAATGCTGTTGCTATAAGTTATGACTGTTCTTTAATTGAGTCACTCTTAGTGTTGCATTCCTACTGCAAGTGTCATCATCTCCTTTTGTGTAGGCTGTTTGCCTTTATCAGGCTGAATTGGTGAGTTCAGCCAAGGCAATTTCCTCTCACACTGTTACCTGAGCTACAGCCTCTGTCATTTCCGCTCTGAGAGACATGGCTAGCATTTCCCTTTCGATTGTTTTGCATTGCATTTGTCAGCAAAGCATACCAAAAAACTTCTCATTTCCCCATTTTCTTTTTGGTGCAGCTCAGTCCATTTACTTAAGAGTGAAAGTTTTTACTTCAGCATAAGATTTTAGAAAATTACCAGAATTTATCAAGACTTGTACAATTAATGTTTTTAATACTATGACTAAGGGATACCAAGCAGTGGAAATTACCTTGGAGTTGATTCAGACAGATTTAGACTTTGTTTCATTGCCCCTCTAGTGTGCAGAGTTGATGCAGGCATAATGATTTTCAATATTCAGTTTTCACACTGGGAGAGGACATTATAGCATTAAAATATATTATGAAGACTGTCTTCCACACATGCAGAAGTGACATAACAACACATTACAAGTTATGACTGCGCAAATTATTGTCAGCAAAAGGTGAGATTAAGTATTTAGGTTATTATAACAACCTTTGAAGATGTAGCACATCTAAACTGCCATCAGTAAATCTCCATTAGAGTAAAAATGCCATTGATTATAATTTACAATTTCCAGGGTTAAATGCAGCAACAGTAGTAATAATTGACTTTTAAAAAACATGACCAGGTTTTTATCTTGTCTTAAATATTTCTGTGAGCCTTAATATACTTGAGTTAATTATTGAACCTGTTTCATTATTAGTATATCTAAATACAGTGTTCCTGTATTAAAGAATCCATCATTTGGCTTTTAATCTGCTCCTGACCAATAGTTAGTGGTTTCCTTAAAAATGCTTATGAAAAAATAGTAGCTCCGCAGTCTGTCCAGTTAAAGCAGCAACACGGCCCGCAGCAAAGTTTGACCTCATTCACCACATGAATGTTTGCTTCCACTGTCACGCTTTCACCCTGTCATGAGAGGCAGAGGCCTCACACGGCAGCACATACAACCATAGCTACACATGCACACTGGTTTCAGAACAATGTGAAGATTACAGACGCGTGCCCCTCCCCCCCTCACACAGACTGAATCACGCGCATGCTCAGTGCATTCCTGCTCTGAATGCTTGTGTGAATGTAAAATGGGTCACATTCCTGACAGAGGAATCTCCTGTGTGAAGTGCAGCAGGCCGGCCTGCCAAGGCCTGCTGCTAAACTCAGCCCCTTCCCCCCGGCCCTTTAACTTCCTCACATTTCCCATATTTCATTTTTTTAATCACTTAATCAAGCAAAACTCAGTAAATATAACTATGCCTTACTACCTCCATTAGTTCATATTTTATATTGGTATACTTTAAATTCATTTTGTCTTAACTTTATTCTACAATATCTTTTTTCTACTGAGCTCAAACAACTTATTTGCCACCTATTGTAGAAGGCATACAGTATGTGAAATTTGATATTTTTGACCATGCTTCTATGATTTCTCATAGTTACTTACTTTGATAGTATACATTTGATTTCATCCATGGCAAGATGTTATATTGTGTTATGTGAAGTAGATGTGAGATGAACGTTGCACCTTAATGCTAATGATGTTTTAGTTTTAGGGCTACAACTAATGGTGAATGAACATCCCAAGTTACCAGAACCAGGTTACTAAAGAGATGTATGATTTTCTGTTGATTGAGTAATTGATTGATTGACAGAACATCGGTGGACTAATTGGTATGTTATGGGACAGAAAAGATTCTTGTTGTGTCCTGTGACTTCCTGTCTTGATCGTGTGGTTTGTAGGAAACAGTTCACCCATATTGACTTGGTGTAACTGCCTCTATTTTGAGGCTCACCTAAGCTTGGTGTAGTGTCTAGCCGGGGCTTTGTCGGTTACCACTTGTATCGTGAGATTCAGTGGATAGAGGTGATTTATAGACATATTTTACAGTAGATTGAGAAAACAGCTTTGTTTTATGCATGTGGTCAGTTCTGAAATATGAACATGTAACCTGATACTCTCATTCCCCTTCGTTCCTCTGTCAACTCACGAGTTTCAGTGCTAGAAACTGTTCAGCTACACACTAGAAGCTGAAATCCCCTCTCACATGGTGGTTAAAGCTGTCCCATGATCACTCAAGTGCCAATGTTACATTCCCCATACATTCTGAGGACATATTTAGTGGAAAGTCATGTGAAAAATACATAATTTTCTGTATGCTCTTTCAGTTTATTTTTAATTATTCAGTGTCTTTTCATTTCCTCATAGGACTGTTTGACAGTAATAGAAGTATTTTCTACTTTTCTACTTTGGTTGCATAAAAAAATGCAATTATCCTCCTAAAAAGCAAATTCCATCTGAACAAATTTTAACATTGCACTGTTTAAGAGAGGAGTAAGGGCTCATCCGGTTAATTAACTTATTGTTTTGTTTCCTGTTGATGCCAGAATCGGTGGTGCAGAAAGTAATCATCCTCACCACATATTTGTTCACTGGGAATTTGGTGTCAGCTGGAAGCAACAGCAGAACCCTAGCCTGTATGCTAATGAAACAAGTCTGACAGGTTTTCCCTCGTAAAATCCTTTAATCTTCATAAAACATGTCAAAAATGTTAAAGTCACGCTAGCAGCCCTGTGAGGCTTTAATGCTCATGACACACCAGAAAACCATGAAGAAAGGTTTTCTATTCTCAGATCCCTACCAGTAGTGGGACATGACATGTAGAGTTTGAACTAAAATGTGACACAGTAATGTCTTTACTTTGTTCTTTTTAATTTATTACATTTATTTGTCATGGACCATGTGCAAAAATCAAAGAGAAGAGATTAAGGCTGTCAAAGTTAACGCATTAACGCAAATTCGTTTTAACGCCACTAATTTCTTTAACACATTACCGCAACTTGCGATTTTTAGGTTGTACCGGGCTCCGATTTTAAACTATAGTGAAGATACTGGCATCATATGAAACTAGAAAATCGAAGGAATCCATTGGTATTAACCATGTTATACTAGTTTGTCTAGGAGGCTAAATAACGCTCCAAACAGACGCAAAATCTTGGCGAGGAAAAACTGTCATGTCCATTTTCAAAAGGGTCCCTTGACCTCTGACCTCCAGATCAGTGAATGTAAATGGGTTCTATGGGTACCCACGAGTCTCCCCTTTACAGACATGCCCACTTTATGATAATCACATGCAGTTTGGGGCAAGTCATAGTCCAGTCAGCACACTGACACACTGACAGCTGTTGTTGCCTGTTGGGCTGCAGTTTGCCATGTTATGATTGGAGCATATTGTTTTATGCTAAATGCAGTACCTGTGAGGGTTTCTGGATCAATATCTGACATTGTTTTGTGTTGTTCATTTATTTACAATAATAAATATATACATACATTTTCATAAAGCAGCATATTTGTCCACTCCCATGTTGATAAGAGGATTAAATACTTGAATAATCTCCCTTTAAGGTTCATTTAGAACAAATAAAAAATGTGTGATTAATTTGTGATTAATCACGATTAATTATGGACAACCATGCGGTTAATTGCGATTCAATACTTGAATCGATTGACAGCCCTAGAGGAGATGCTTTAGGACCCTGGTTTTATGAAACAGAAATTACTCTTTAATCTCAAATACAACCTGAGGTTGACTGGAATTTAGTCATTTCTTTTAGAAGTATGCTGAAGTGTTGTGGAACTTTGGTACCAAATGTCATGACCGGGTCTTCAGTGGTTAGAGATATTTCACTCGGGACCAGAGTGTTGGACTGATGGACCAACCGTTCCACTTTGCCTTCCCTCAAGCTACGCCTCGATCATCGCTAGAAGCTTTAGTGTGTAAAGTTTAGATAAAATGCCTCTGGCTTTTCAGTCTGGAAAGCCATCTGTCCACAATCGTCTAAGAATTTCTAGGCGTGCACCATTTTCACCCACCCATGAACCCACACATTTGTTTCGGATCTCACGTTGCAGGCATGTCTGAACAATAAGTAGGTCACCACAGAGAGGAAGTCGAAGGAAAGAAAAGGATTAAATTTAGGATCGTCCCCTTTCTTGCTCACTTATCCATCTTCAACCATGTCATCCTCCACTCGCTGCCTCCCAACCTCCCTCCTCTCCAGTACTGGCTGAAGAGCCAAACATTGAAAGATGTGGAAGAAAACCCCAGGCATCCTTTAGATTCTAAAGGATGTTCTTTCCTCTTGTTTTGGCCCATAGCTTCTAAAGTTTAGAAGCTATGGGATCCGCTGGGAATGACACACTATACAGAAGTAGCTTAACATAGAGACTCGTCTGTCATTACTCTTCATGAGTGCTAGTCTTTAGCTTTACCATAAGACTGTGAATATGAATTGCTTATTTCTGTTTGTTAGATACAACATATTTTGGAAGAAAGGTCTTGTTTTGTAAAGTGTAATCCTAACTGCATTGTTCACATTCCCCAATGACACCAGTAAAGTAAAGAACTGAGCAGTAGCTAACTTTAGCTTACTTTCAAGGAGCAATATGTGAACTGTCTACTTATGTTGGGACCAATAATCAGTGCTGCAATATATTGTAATACATTATTAATAAAGTAGCTATGATAGTGCAGTATAATAATTGTTTTTGCTGTATTGCTGCATGATTAAAAGCATTCAGGGCTGTGCACTTAGTTACACATTGTTACATAACAGTTGCATCTACAGTTTATTAAACAATAAGGATGCACCGATACCAGCATCGGGTCCGATACTGTGCTCATGTACTTGTACTCGCAAAACAGCTCCGATACAACGGCACTGATGCCACGTTACGGTGGTGCACCCGACCCCGCTGGGGTGGGATCCCACCTCAGCCGGCACACAACGGCCCTCACTTTCACTGCGCCACGGGGTTTTGCTTACACCCTCTGACTCGCGCGTGCGTTAGACTCTTTGGTCCGTGTTTCGAGACGGGTCAGGTGGGTTGCAGACATCGCCGCAGACCTCTGGCGCCTTTTACGTGGGCCGAGCCAAGATCTGGAGGCACAAAGCGGTTGGGTCGCACTGAAAACAGTCCGCCCCGGTTGACAAAAGTGGTATCGGTGCATCCTTTCACTGAAATAACTTAAATGAAATGTAAGTATATCAGTAAGGAGGTACATCAATTAAAAATACAGCAGGATTGAATGCCGACTTTGTGCATCGCAGCACTCAAAATAGAGCAGAAAGCAAACTCGACACAGTGTCCTGGTTCCCTTCTGACTGTAACTGTGTGGGTGGTTATGACCTTTCAAACTTTCATGTCTTATCTTAAATCACCGACCCAGATTTTGAGAATGACAATGAAATTTATATCTATAAATAAATAAATATATATATGTATATATTTATTCACCATCAGAATATATTGTTCAATATGTTTATTTTATGGTTTATTTATGGGAGTGTGGAAGTGACCACAGACCACTTTGCCCACATATTATCAGACATTTTTGGAGGTTTGTCTAAACCAGATAAAGCTGATTCTACTCAACACAGACAACCGATACATGAATGCATGGCGTATAATTTATAGAAAGAAAATCAAATATTTAAACAATATTGGTCAGGATTATTGCGGTTATTTTCTCCTAATTGTTCAACCCTATTTTTGATGCAAGATCTTTAATCTTTTAACCAAAAATGTACCTTTCCTGTAGCTACTTAAGCATTAATCGGCCAATAAGCTATTAGATGTTTATTAGCTATTAGAAGTGGCTCACAGTTATAGAGCATTCCTAATGTAGTCTATATATGTATTTTACTGTCTACTAATACGTACATTATCTGTGGATTAACAAGTATGTATAGGCTTTTTCGTGATAAGGACAGTTGGAAGCATCTTGCTTGAAATACATGTATTTGGTAATTATTGAAGCTTCTGATTCACACAAATCAACAAAATCACACAGAGCACAAAGTGAACATTTAGTGGCTTTAGTGTCATTTATCAACTCAGATTTCAAGCCTTCACCATTCATTATGGTAGTTCTCTTTGTGCAGTTGTGGACCCCCTGTATTTGACGTGAATATCTAGTTTTCTTTTCTACTACTTTCAGATTAGATGACTAGTCGTACTGGCAGATTGTGAAACGGCCTGGATGCATCATGTTGTCTTCTGCTGACAGTTTGACTGACAGTCACGGTGATCTTTGACCTCATTGCTGTGTGTCACAGTGTCACGGGAACACCAGCAACTTCTGTCGACAGAGGCGTACTGCTCTTAATGTAATAACTCCATAACGTTTAGGGTGGAACTGTTTAACATGACTTCTTGGCTTTCGGCCCATCATCCCAGATCTGAACCAACGTTACCCACAGGGCTTCATTTAGCCCTCAGTGTCAACCTCAGAGCAGGGACCTGACAGAGCCAGCCCCCCTGACATGATCACAGGCTTTTTTTACCGTCTATTTTTAGGATTGTTGGCTTATTTATGATGGCCTTTGCCCAGAAGCAGTATTTCTGTTCTGCTCTGGTGTTACTGTAGTTAACTGGCATTAGATGTGATGCACATTGGATGGAAACAGCTCAGGTCATGGAGTTGTTCAGAGAGTGTTAGGGGCTTGGCAATTATAGTTGAAAATTATTACAATCTTAATAGCAGTATTTTGATAGTGTTATATAATGTGGCATGGCCAATGCATGCAAAATCACACGTGCTTGCGTGTGTGTGCGCGCTGCTTCCACAACCCCTCGTGCTCCCACTGAAGGAGGAAGGAGAGTTGGGTACCTGGAGTCGGAGGTGCACGGCAGGCGACCAGGTTGAGGCCGCCGCGCCGCACTCATAGTTTAAGGATCCGAATGGCGTGCCAGGCCCGTTGGCACCGGACCACCCTCCCCGGGCAGACTCCCCGCACCGCCACGAGCGCACCCCAACAGTGCGTCCGCGTGCAAGCAGCGCCGTGCTCCTAGTAGTTTCAGCAGGTAGATCAGCTGTTCCAGCAGCAGAAACAAAATCAAACTCACCCAAACCGTCTTGGTTTGTCTTTCCACCGAGCTCTTCTACTGTTCCAACAATATGGTTGAAAAAAACTCTTAATCCACAGCGTTAGATGGGAAAATGTGCTGACGCTACATGTTGTTTCCCCCCCCCATGTCTGTCTCTCCCCGAATAATAATCGAATAATACCCAGTGATTTTGGAATAGTATTTTTGCTTGGAATGCACATCTCTAGTTAATATCACAGTACAATTTGGCTGAAAGTTGATAACAGATGATATTGAACTATTGCCCTGCCCTATCCCACAGTATGTAATATCCTGTCCTATATTATCCGACCACAACTACGACTGGGCAATAAATCAGAGTTGGTTTATTGCTGAACTGAAGAAATGGGATCATGATTTCAGTGTTATGCTGACTCTGCATAGACGGTCAAAAACAAAGTGTTGACTATTCTGTTTGGAGGATATTACTCTTAAAATGTTAAACTATCTTATATACACACGATCGTGTCTTTCCCATGAACTCTTTGTCTCACTTTCCCGTTCAGAGACTCCACATGGAGCAGCTGAGAGTTCTGATGTTGCAGGCGGTGATGGTGGTAACGCAGCTATTTAGTGAGCTGACTCATGCCCGCTCCGTCAGATGCTGCTGTGATTCAACTGCAGCTGCTGTTGCCCTCTGAGTGCCTGCCAGCTTAGGTTTCCTATTTTATAGACTTTTAAAGCCTCTCCCTCAAAATGGTATGTAGAATATGATGATACGATCGTCTGTAGGAAAATATGGACACAGAAGAAGTGAAAGGACCCGTGAGGTGTTGATGTAAGGTTTTGCGGTAATGCTTCAAGGCCTGGTGTCGGGTTTTACAAATTCATGCCATCTTTGTGAGTTTCTCAAAGATGAAAGCCAAAGATGTCAAAGATGAGAGCCTAAGATGTTAAAGAAGAGAGCCTAAGTGCAGCTGATGTGGGATAAGCAAGCCACATCAACCTCAGCTGACAGGCGGAGACACCTGTCAGTCTGTTTGTCTTTATTGGACAGCTGATCGAGATGAACCACAGTAAACATTGTGAGAAAGAGAGGGAGATAATATACGCAATGAAGGTCCCTGGCCGAACGCAAAGCATGGCACCAAGGCTGCAATCTAAACGGCAAACTGTTGGTCCACCAAGACACACACACTTTAATTGAAATCTCAGTATCTTGGGCTCTATCTAATGGAAAAGTGATTTGCTCCCAAAATACACATTGAACACATGATGTTAAATGTTAAATATTAAATATTGTGGCATAATCTGTAAATACACATGGATTTGGTATTTTCCACCATCTTCAATACAGTCATTTTTCTGTGACTGTTGCCGTTTGGTCAACACACGTCTGAAATGAATGTCCTGCTTTTCTTCATCTCTTCAACCATTACGTTTGATCTAAATCTTTTATTTGTCAAAGATAAGTCAAATGAAAGGGGAAGAAAGTCTGCCTTTTGATAAGTAGCTTTAGTGGTTTGTTTCCCTGGCATTGTTCAGTGAGCGGTGGATATTTGGCTTCTCTGATCAGGACTTGTGGATGTACCAGAGACTACCAGGCACTGTTCCAAGTGACATTAACAGCAGGACATGGCACAGGCCAAAGAACTCTTTCAAGTAACACTCAAAGGGAGTGTGATGTGTGTCTTATGATTACAAGATCGTAAATTCCTGGAGGGTTTTTACAGGCCCTGTGTCATGCATACTTTTAAACGGTGAGAGAGCTATGTAATTAGTTAGTCCCTGTTTATGCTGAGTAATTCATGGAAAACGTTAGAAGGCTAGGGTTTCTGAGTGTCAGTGAAATATTTCTTTGCGTTAAAGTAGATGTCAGTTGAGTGGGTGAATGTGTTTGGACTTTGTGGACATTAGTTTTAAATGAGTGGTCAATGTGGTCGTGTGCCTACAGTGGAACTGCTGTCATTAATACAATAGTTGGGTGTTTGTGGGGGTCGGGTCGGTTGCTGCAGACCCTCGGGTAGGAGCTCTGTGAATGCTGCTGTGGATGTTTTGCATGATGCAGAAGAGGCGGGGGGAAACCACTGCCCCAATAGATAAATACTCTGGAAAGTAGGTCAGTTGGTCCAAGTGTACAGTGGAGCCTCCATTACTCGCACACTTCCCCTCACCTTCTGTTTCCTGACATTGCTCCCTGATTCATTGTCCTCCCTTGCTCCTTATTGTTAACATACGTTTCCCTTTAACTTCTCATTTTGTCTACCTTATGTTGCCCCCAGAAAACATTCAGCATCAAATCTCCAAAACCCCCCCCGCCCCCCAAAGGCTGTAGCAGTTTCAGTTCTGTGAAGTGATGGAAGGTTTTCTGTCTCTTGCTGACACTCTCCACTCACAGATGGATTGAATTTCCTGGACAGCCTGGTCTATGGCCGGTCCCTGGGGGCTTTAAGGGAGGTCTTTAGTTGTGGGGTGTTCACTGGGCTTGCTCTATAGTCATGAATGCTGTAAATGTAGGTCATACCAGGAATTACTTATGAAACTTGAGTATGGCGGTTGTTCACAGACTCTATGAATTGCCAATCCTTCTTTAGGATCAGTCAGTCAGTTTATGTTAAATTCCTCTGGATTAATGCTATCAGTGATGATGAATGATTTATTGACAAACCCATCAGCTGCCTGCCAGAAATGTGTTGACTCTTATCATCTACAGCTTTGTTCAGATTACAGGCCCTGGTGAGCCCAATATTAACCTCATACTAGATACAGTTGTTATCCGAAGAGCTGGGCAATATATCGATGATAATATTCATTATAGTTTTAATCATTTTTGATATTTCAAATGATGCACAGTTTTGTCTAAATTAACAGTACAAACTATTTGTACTTTATTTCTCTACAATCCTGTGTGTGTAGAACGAAATGTAAATTGCACCACCTTTAAACTTTGAAAGGCATTTTATTCAGTTTGACTCCTTTGTTTCCTGTTTCTCCACTGTTCAAACCTGGAATATTAGTTAACTGTAGATTTAAGAATGTTTTCTCATGGATGGGGACATTCAGATGCTACCTGGGTTAGGGTTAGAAATAAATCTTTACTTGCCGTTTGTATCGATAGTATTCATCATGCCAGATATTTGCACATTACTATTTTTGTCATTAATGCAACGTTAAAAATTGTCATCAGTCCAAACTGATCTCTATATATCTAATAGTGCTGCCCTCTGTGATGTTCCTGTTTGTCTCCTGCAGGATCGTAAGCTGTCAAAGACGGAGCGGCAGCGCTTTAAGGAGGAAGCGGGGATGTTAAAGGGACTACAGCATCCCAACATTGTCCGCTTTTACGACTCCTGGGAGGGACCCTCCAAAGGCAGGAAGTGCATTGTGCTGGTCACTGAACTCATGACTTCTGGCACACTCAAAACGTGAGTCTCAAACCTGCCAGAGCGAACAAACACAATAATACAGAACTCACGCATACCTCGCGCCATTTAGATAGAAAGAATCATCCTGACTATTGATAGGGGTGGAACGGTTCACAAAATTCACGGTTCGTTCATATCACAGTTTTGTGGTTTCGGTTCGGTTCGGTTCGGTACATTTCTGTTCCAGCGAGGAGGTCGTGTTCTGATTTCAACATGCTTTTCATTTATTTGGCAAAAATAAGTAAACAAATGTTTGCCTTAACAAAAGTATGGCTTACATAAGGAACATAAACACTTCTTCATTGACAAATCATAATTGAAAGAAAAGGTCTTCTACAGTAGTTAGTACAAACAAAAAAGCAGCTTTGTTATATTCATATAAATCTGATAAAATTATAAACTAAGGCCGTACATTGAAGCAGAACCTCAACCAGAACTATACTAGAAAACATAGCTTTTTATCTCCCTCTCATTCAACAGTGGCTCATTGGTCATAATTCTTACTATAACAGTTAAGGCACTCAAATACTGTCATACTGTCAATACAAAAAAAAAAATTACAAAAATAAATGTAATGTTCAATCTTAAGGCTGTCGGTAAATCCTCAACTGCTGCTTATGCTAGTTTATAGTTTCTACAGGGCAGGCACAACAGACTAACATTCATACGTGAAGGCTCACGCTCTTTGACCATATGCTTTAGTTCTATATTGTTTACGATGGAGTGTGGTCGTATATACAGCGATACCCTCTCTTATAGCATTAGATATTACTTTGTCACGGTGTGAATCTGCAGTGGGAGGCTGTCTGAACGCTGCGGGGGGGAACGGACTCTCCATCCAGTCTGCTTTTGTTTCGCTCCGCTGATCGACACATTCGGGTGATCCCGTCGTAATTAAATGTTTCAAGTGTCCACATATAAACCCGACTTCAGTTGAACAGTGTCGGCGTGCGGTTTGACACAAATCGTTGTCAGTTTAGCTTGACGATCCTGAGCTACAGCGCCGCTACAGCGCCCCTACAGCGCCGCTACAGCGCCGCTACAGCGCCGCTACAGCGCCGCTACAGCGCCGCTACAGCGCCGCTACAGCGCCCCTACAGCGCCGCTACAGCGCCGCTACAGCGCCCCTACAGCGCCCCTACAGCGCCGCTACAGCGCCGCTACAGCGCCGCTACAGCGCCGCTACAGCGCCCCTACAGCGCCGCTACAGCGCCCCTACAGCGCCCCTACAGCGCCCCTACAGCGCCCCTACAGCGCCCCTACAGCGCCGCTACAGCGCCCCTACAGCGCCGCTACAGCGCCGCTACAGCGCCGCTACAGCGCCGCTACAGCACCGCTACAGCGCCGGTACTATTCCTGGTGCGCTGCCAAAACTTTCTGGGTAAAACTCACGCTCCAGAGTTTCTGTTCCGCGCGTGCGAGTAGTCGACATAAACAGCTGTTTGGGTAACAGCGAACCGAAAGGATGTCGCGGACCGAACCGAACGTCCTGGGTAAAATACACGAACCGTTCCACCCCTACTATTGATTATAAATATTTTGACCATTTTTCTTAAATGTTAGAAAACTAAATATTTGTTTAACTTTTATAAACTGGTAATGTAATTGGTCAACATTTTATGAAATCATTTTTTTTTTTGTACCATTGAAATATAATGCATTTGTTCTTGTTAGGTGCTTTTATCAATAAGTGAACATGAAAATACTGCATTTGTTAGCGTTATTAGTTCTGTGCTTGAAATGTGAAAATGATCTATTCTCTTGTAGATATCTGAAGCGGTTCAAGGTGATGAAAATTAAAGTGCTGCGGAGCTGGTGTAGACAAATCCTCAAGGGGCTCCACTTCCTTCACACTCGGGCTCCCCCCATCATCCACAGGGACCTCAAGTGCGACAATATTTTCATCACAGGCCCAACAGGATCCGTCAAGATTGGAGATTTGGGACTGGCCACACTGAAGCGCGCATCATTTGCGAAGAGTGTTATAGGTACGACTCCGAAGTCCTTTCTACCTTCTGGTCCCTGTCCTGCCGCGGGGCAGTACCTTTTCTGAGGTCATATTATGTATGTGTTGAAAACGATGGTGTTTAAAGGGGGTATTTTCCTTTGGCTTGTTTTTCTGACGATGTGGTTCAAAAACAGACCACAACGTTTCAGCTGTCTCTCAAACCACAGCTCAAATGGAGGCCAAGTACTGTGGTGATCTTAGGCAGATAACCACGAGGCTTTCTCTCTTTACACTCGCACAGTGACTCTATCAAGTTTGGTCATTGTACAGAATATTGTTCTATGTTTCTCCAAAAAAAGAGAGTTGTTTTTTTCCAGGCACCTACTGAATGTAAGTAGCGCCTAACGTTTCTCATATTGTTAAATATTAATACCATTATTATAATAGTTGTCATGCCTTCTTGCAGGCTAACCTGGCCATGGCTAAAGGTATGGCCTTTGCTTCTGTCTTAGACTGGTCTTTGTTCTGTGGTTTGGAAATATGTGGTCTGTTTGCCAGTATGATGTTTAACATCTCTTTCTATGGGTTTGCCTCAACAGGTTTTTTTTTTTCTAGTATTTGTCTCTTACTGTCTTTTAAAATATTGCAGGGCCGCAGAATCTTTTTGATCCATCTTTGTGTCCAGGGATCTCTCCCCTCTTTCTCTCTGTCAGCCTTTTGTTTTTTGTTTGTTTTATTTTTATTTAATTTTATTTATTTTTTACTTTCACATTCTTGGGTATGTTTTTAAAATGTAGGCTCTAGCCTCAGCTGTGCCCCATTCTGCTGTATGGAATTAATAGGGTACTGCTGGTCATTGAGTAAGTATGAACTTTTATGGGCCTGGTAAGTGTGACAGTGTGCTGTAACACACATCAATATATCAAAAACAATTACATTCAAATAACCAGTTTTTCTGTGTAAGACCTGAGATTGAATGTAAAATGATGATGATTAATAGAACAAGGCCGATGTGCAACGACACACTGCTGAGCTCAGTAACTAGCTATGGGATCTGCTTCTCTCAGCCTTGACCGTAACAGTTTCCTCCTGCAGGTCCAGAGGAGATGGTAAGTCAGACCTCCAAAGGTGAGTGTATTATTAGAGACAGTGTGCTTGGAAGGTAAGGTCTTGACAAAAGTTATTTCCATAGCTAGTGGTATATCTCTTACAGAGATCATTGACATCCATTTGAACAAATTCCACTAAACTTACTCTGGCCTGGATATTATTCTTTAGAACATTAATTTTGGCTAACAAGTGTGTTCTGCACATTGGCCACCTCAGTCACATTCTCATATCCCAACATGTTAAGGTCTTACACAGACAAACACATGCTTTCTTCTCTGCAGTCTAACTGAGCCCAGCTTCTCCCTCCTTTTTTGTTTTCTGTCTCTTTTTTGCTTTCCTCCCCCTTTTCTTTTTTTTTTCTTCTCTCTCTTCCAACTTTCACCTCACAGGTTCTACTCCAGGAGATGTCAACAGGCTGGTCACTCCTCTCATCCTCCTCTTCCTCAACCCCTCGCGGGTTAGAGGAGCAGAGGGGCAATGGGTTGTGAGAGGCCCACTCGATCAGTAAGGGAGTTCCAGAGTTCTGAATAGTTGTTTTGATTTAAGGTACCCCTGAGTTCATGGCGCCTGAGATGTATGAGGAGAAGTACGACGAGTCAGTGGATGTGTATGCCTTTGGAATGTGCATGCTGGAGATGGCCACCTCAGAGTACCCTTACTCAGAGTGCCAGAATGCTGCACAGATCTACCGCAGAGTTACCAGCGTAAGTCTTCTTTTCAACCCTCCACGTCACCCCTCTGCCCTGCCTTCACCTCTTCCTATGTGCCCAGAAGGATAATGAGTTTATATTCCTGCTGACACCTCTTTATCAAGCTTCCATTACATCTCATCTCTGCTATTGTTAGTTAAGCTGAGTGTATTCCTGTATCTCCCACATTACTTCCTATAGTTTGAAGAACCCACAAACTTAGAAATCCTTCAAGAGAAACATGTGATTTAACAATCCCCCTTTGTTTGACCTACTCCTGTTTTCCTTTGTCTTTCCCTCTGAATTATGGTGTATAATGGTTAAGCACGTAGACCTGAGGTGTGGATGATTGATAAAAGGCTGAACAAGCACAGTCCTGCTATTTTCCTAACAGCTAACGGTTCAGTCTTGTGATGACAGAAGGGCTGTAACTATCATAGGAAAAAAAACACATATTTTTAGTCTTATTCATACAGTTGATACTGACTTACTGCATAGTCACAGATATGATTCATACTCTGGCAATTACAAGAATCTCATGGATAAAGAAGTTGAACCAGTTCCTAGGGTGTCGACAAAATGGACCTGTACCAGTCCAGTTTATCATTAACTGAAAAGTACAAATACTGAATGTATTGCTACATGACTCAACAGAGGTTTTATTTTATTAACCCCACTGCTGAGTATTGAGTTATTGAGCTCTCTTTATGAGCCCTTCCTGTTCTCTCATTCAGCTCAGCTGTTCAGCCAGTCCACCATTGTCCTGTATTATCAGATGGATAGATAGATAAATAAACAGACAGACAGATAGATAAATATATAGATACATAAATAGATAGATAAACAGATAGATGGATATTAATCATGCGCTTTCCTGTTGCTCATTTCATCACCTCTCTTCAGCTGTCCTCTACTGATTTGTGCCCTCCTTTTCCCATCACTTGACATTCTGCAATTTCTAATCATCCTCCTAATCGGCCATCTTTACACGTTATTTAACATTAACATTAGTTTCTTAGAAGCGACCCTTTCCACTTCATACTGTGGCTTTTGAGATTTAAGAGAGGAAGTTAGTTAAAAGCTCTCAGTCATCTGGGAGGTGGGAAATAGTTTAGTGGTTGTAATGTAGAGCCTCTGAGCTGAAAATGACAACAAGGTAATAAAAAAAGCTCAGATGAGAAGAGCCATTCTCATTCAGGGTTCTGTGTTTCCTCTAGGGGGTGAAGCCGGGCAGCTTCGACAAGGTAGCCATTCCTGAAGTGAAGGAGATCATCGAGGGATGTATTCGCCAGAACAAGGACGAGAGGTCTCCATCTTAAGAGCACATGACCAGGTTTAGGGTAGTCTGGCTTTCCAGGAAAACATCTGCTCACTGCTCGTCTGCCTCTGTTTAGGTACTCGATCAAGGACCTTCTGAACCACGCCTTCTTCCAGGAGGACACGGGGGTGCGTGTGGAGTTGGCGGAAGAAGACGATGGAGAGATGGAGGCGATTAAGCTGTGGCTGAGAATTGAGGATGTCAAGAAACTGAAGGGGAAGTACAAAGACAACGAAGCTATCGAGTTTTCCTTTGACCTCAACAAAGACGTCCCGGAGGATGTGGCTCAGGAAATGGTGAATTGAACTTTTAATAGTTAAATCAGTCTTTTAAAAATGCAACACCTCATTAATACCGTCACTATTAAAGACGATATGACATAAAGGGTTTTAATGGCAATCTTCAAAATGTTCAGTGCTGAATTTTACGGCATGTCGTTGTGCTGCAGGTGGAGTCTGGTTACGTCTGTGAAGGTGACCACAAGACCATCGCGAAGGCCATAAAGGACAGAGTGTCTCTAATCAGTCGCAAGAGAGCACAGCGGCAGCAGGTGTGTCCAGCTCACCGTAGTGCAGCTCATATTATTTATGTTTATTATTTACTGAAGTGCTTTGCTTGAATTCTTATCTCAGTCATTGGATGTGTTTACCTGTGCTGTGATGTTGAGATGTTATCAGTGCTTTCTGGAGGGATTTTAATACATTTGCTGCTGACTGTCTTGAAGGTCCGAGAAGCTCAGGAGAAGAGAAGGCTAGAAGAAGAACAGCAGAGTCAGTTACCTCCAGCACAGCAACCGGGCCAACAGTCGAGCACCGAGGTGCCTCAGTCCCAGCCGGTGCCACAGTCTGCTCCGTATGTCCCTCAACAACCAAACCAACATATGTCTGCCCAACCTGCATCTCAGCAGAGCCTTCAGAGCTCCAACTATAGCACTCCACAATCAACCCAACTGGCTGCCATGGCACAGGGTGTCCCTTATATCCCCCAGTCAACTGGGCAAGTCCCAGTACCGGTCCCAGTTCAGGGTCAGAGCGTGGCCACCATCCAGCCAGAGTCAGAGGAGCCTGAGACGGACCAACAGCTACAGCACACTGGAGGTGTGTGTCAAAGAGAAATACACCTACAGCCCACTGCATGTTAATAAAATGCTTCAGTTTGAAGGTGAACACATTTAGAGTATTTTTATGAATGAAACCTTCTTGTCCATCTCTTACAGCCGGTCACATGGCAGACAGACTACCTGGTCCCACCGTCCCTCCCGATGTCCAGCCTCCTCAGTCTGGAATATCCTACAGCTCCCCTCCCAGTCAGCACCTTCAGCCCCAGGTGTCTCTCCCACAGACACAAAACGACCCGTCAGTGGTGAGTCTCGTTGAAAATAGGACATAATCTTGTGTGTTGAAGAGAATCCGATGATTTGCCTGTGGTATGTGAGCCTCAGAGTGGATGTTTATTGATTGTTGTCATGATGATTGTTGTCATGGTGACAACACACGTCAGTGGGGCCGTAAAGTGTGTTGCTAAGCCGGCAGCGAAGGTAGTCGCAGAGCAGAATCCACGTCCGTTAATGCCAATCCATACTTTCTTTCTTTCTTACTTACTTATAAAAGGGACAGCCAGCATGGCGGGACTACATGTGCACACACACATTCTAGACAACGCTGTTGTTTTACACATCACACCGACATGAGTGAGTCCACGACTTGCTGCAAATCAATTTATATGGAAGTTAGCCCGCTACAGCGGTCGCCATGTCAACGGTACACATAATATCTGCTTCTCTGACCATCCTTGAATGTCTGTTCTACTCCTATTTTATTTCTATGATTGTTCGTCTGTGCTATACATGTGCCCCTTGAGCTCTTTGATCCTCTTTCTGTCTACTTCCTACTTTGTCTCATTTTTGGTCACATGTTGTTGTTTTCTCTCTGCGGTGCTCAAGGTTCAACCCCAGATTCAAGGTGTGCAGCCTGAAGTTGTTCTTGTTGCTTCCAGCAGCCAGTCTGCTCCAGTGGCACCTCAACAGGTACATGTTGTATTGCATGTCCTAATGTCTTTAAAGAGGAACTTCACACTAGTTGAAAAGCTTTGTTTTACTGACCCTGGTTAAATGTTTTACATCTGTTGCATCTAACAACAAACCTAATAGTAATGGCAGGTTGTACTGAACACACCCTGAGAACACAGTTCTATAGCATTGCAGTAAATGTGAACTTCAACCACTCAAGGTCAGCAAAAAAACAGTTTTCAGAGGGTGTTAAGTTTAACCCTATAGAGCTGATATTCTGTGTTGAAAGCTGCTCCATTTTTTATTTTCTTCTTTTCATTCTCCAGTTCCTCCTCTCACCGTGTGTTCTGTTCTGTTCTGTTTTGCTTCTTATAGTACGGAGTTTACTACCAACCATCGCTTCCCACTCAGGTAGATAAAATGTACCACTTGCAAATACACCCTCAAGCTTTCTGGGGAACAAAATAAACACATTGTCTATATTTTGTTATTTTGGACGCTTTTAAAAATGGAATTTATGGTTTCCAGTCAAAAATATTACATCCAGTCATTTTTAAGACCTGGTACATGCAGTGTGGATTGACATGTAATACACTGTAGAGTGGACGTTGTTCACTGATGAATAACTTGATATCCCACGCTGTTAAATACATGAATGCTCTGTTATGCAGCTATGTTGTCCAACAGGTAAGTGCATGTGGGTTTGGAATAGAGCTGAAGTGAAATGCTCAAAGACTTTCAGTTTTTCAGGAAGTCGCCAAGATGCTAATGTGTGTCATCTTTTATCTCAATCTCAGACCGCTCTGATTTTATTCCTGTTTCTGCCACTCCCTCTTCATCCCTTTTGTTCTTACAGATTCCCACCCAGCAGGTGATGATACCTCCGTCCTCTCAGCAACAGCCAGAGAGCAGCACTACTCCTCAGAGCTCCACTCTACCACCGGCCCAGACCGGAGCTCTACAGGTACAGGCGACACACACACAACTCCCCTGCTCGTACTCAACATGCACACCTATTTCATCTTGCTTTAATGCCCAGTTCAGACTACACGATATCAGCTATATAGCCCGACACGGCCGTCGTAAGGGTGTCGACTCGGATCGGGAACGATAAATGAGTGTTGTGTGCGAAACTCTATGGTTTTATCTTGTGTAGTGTGTCATAGTACACGACAACCGACGCCGCGTCTGGGACGCCTCACGACGTCCCGACAGAAAGTCTAGCATGTTTTGCTTTCCACGACGTGTTCCGTCACGGCCCTGAATCTGACCGGCTGAGCACAGAGGCACACAGCTATAAACAGAAGCACATGGCTACTTATTATGCAGAATGATGTCATCGGACCTTCAACTGCTGCCCGACCTCGTGGTAGGATATTCAATCTAGGTTCTGTCGGAGTAAAAAACACCACCGCCGTTGCGTCTTTGTGCATGGAGCATCCCGTAGCGCGTCCGCTTTCTCTTCTATCTGTGAATCATATTTTGATTGTTTTCCCCTGGAGCCTCGTGGGCCCCTTTACGTGGTCGGGCCCCTTTACGTGGTCGGGCCCCTTTACATGTGCGGGCCCCTTTACATGGTCGGGCCCCTTTACATGGTCGGGTCCCTTTACATGGGCGGGCCCCTTTACATGGGCGGGCCCCTTTACATGTGCGGGCCCCTTTACATGGTCGGGCCCGGGGGGGCTGGAGCCCCGGTAAGCCCGTATATTAAGACGGCGGTGCCGGGAGTGTATTGTCGGATCAGGGGACCGGCGTGTAGTCTGTCATGTGTCGCGGCCAAGTCACGACAAGAATGTATGACTCTCAATCGTCTCATCTGACATAGTGACCGTCGTAACCGTCAACAGTATCCTGTAGTCTGATCCTGGCATAAGACATACAGCTGACATATCGCTCCACCATACTAAAGTATGGATTTCATGCTGTTCATTTTTATGTGTCCGCTTTTTCTAAATCTCTTTTTCTTTTCTCTGGACATCATCACATCATGGCTGTCCCCTTTGTTTCTTCCACTCTTTCCCTCTGCATGCTGCTCGTCTCTGCATGACTCTTAGTCTTGGGCTAATGACCCAAGTCCTCCTATCCTGTCACCTCCACTCAACGCAGAGCACCTTTACTTCCTCTATCAGGCCTCATGCCTCTCTGTTCTGCAGGTATTCTTGTGTGGGGGGGTGTATGGGGGTCAGGTATGAAGCACCTTGATGTGTGATGTTGTTTGGGCACACATTTTAGTTCTTTTTGAATGGACTTATAATAACATAATCATTTATGTTATATATATAATTATTATATATAATAGTGTGATAGAGCACTAATGAACATGTGATTAACAGGAGGAGGGCAGTTCTTACAAAGCTACCAGAATGTTTTTTTCATCCACATTTACCCGACCGCAGACCAAAATATCTGCTCAAATATGAAAAGATAGAACGTTGTTTGTTTTTGTGACTTTGACCAAAAGGCAATACGAACAATTTCATATCCTTCTGTTCCTTTTTTTTTATAAACTCTTTTTTTATTTGAGAACAAAGAACATGAGGTCACATGGGTCATCATACAATGTCAGATCACAGTACATTTTTGTAAACACTTAAATCAATGGTGTAAATACACAATCCATTTTTCCCAGTACTCAATACTTTTTTTCCAATTTAAGCCTTAAAATAGATGTGAGTCTTTCCATACAATATATTTCATTTATAATACCCGGCCATCGGTCTGATGTCGGAGGATCAGTCTGCAACCACTTCCCAGTTCTGGCTTTCTTACTTCTTGCCAAGAGAATCTTTATTAAATATTTATCTTTGTGTAAATTAATTTCTGGTATTTTCCCGAGGTATAGTGTAATGAATGAGTACTTTAACTTTATGGATCTCAGTTGCCACCTCTTGCCAATATGGTTGTATTTTAGGGCATGCCCAAAAAATATGTAAATGATCATCCATTGAGGTTCCACATCGCCTCCAACAGAAGCCCCGCTCTGCGTGACTGTTTGCAGTGCTGTTAATTTAGGAGTGATGAAGAATCGTACATCGTTCTTCCATCCAAACTCCCTCCAGGATCCTGAGTTTGTAGTAGTTGCCTGAGTCTCACATATCTCTGTCCAGTCCTCCTCTGTTAGAGTCTCGTATAATTCCATATAGTTTTGAAACCAACTTTTTATTTCTCTCTTTTGTGTCTGCATCAGAGAATATAGTGATCAAATTGTAATGGTTTGTTTTTATGCCTTGTATTTTTTTTCTTAAAGTAATCCCTAACTAGCAGGTACCTGACGTATCCTTCTGTTCTGATCAAAGAGAGATATTCCCACATGTAGATCTGTCAGAACCTTTATCAGAGCATACATATCCTTCTGTTCTAATAACAGCTCAAGGGTTTTACTTGGAGCTTAAAATCCTCCCCCACTAGATCTGTGTGCAGGTAATGAATATAAGACTTTTTATCACAGCTATAACGCAGGGCTGGAAGTGGATATTGATAGAACAGCAGCACCCTGTATAAACGTAACTAATATCCACATAAGCACAGCAGAGAGAAACGGCCACATTCTGAAGGAAATGAAATGAATACTGCATTACACAGCAATATCTACGCTCTGCCTGAGAGCTGAATAATGGCGTCGCTTGTTGTATCCAGATACGAGCTTCACCAGGTTAAAGAGCTCCATCTGGTGGATGGTCTGATTTTAAATCATTCCTTTCCTTTCCTGTAAAGAGTTGGTCAACAGAAACCAATAAATAAAACATGTGTCTGAAAGTTGTGTGTTGTTTCAGGCCCCTGTCAGCGTTCCTCAGTCAACACCCGCGGAGCAGCCGGGGTCTTCTGCTCTGGTGCCGCCGTCTGTAGAAAGGTGAGTTCATTTAAACAAAAAGCAGGGCTGCGGTCCAATAGTCCTTTTCTCTCTTAGGAAGGTTCCTAACGGAGTGAAATGACCCTCTCAGTATCTCAGTAGCAGCCGTGATGAGAGCTGTTAGAATCCTCTAAATGCTGAGGAAAGGAGCTTCAATGCTTCCTTTATCATCTCCTTCAGCAGAGGACACACTGGAGCATCCTTTACCAAAGGAAAGGAGCTTCAATACTTCCTTTATCATCTCCTTCAGCAGAGGAAACACTGGAGCATCCTTTACCAAAGGAAAGGAGCTTCAATACTTCCTTTATCATCTTCTTCAGCAGAGGAAACACTGGAGCATCCTTTACCAAAGGAAAGGAGCTTCAATACTTCCTTTATAATCTCCTTTAGCAGAGGACACACTGGAGCATCCTTTACCAAAGGAAAGGAGCTTCAATACTTCCTTTATAATCTCCTTTAGCAGAGGAAACACTGGAGCATCCTTTACCAAAGGAAAGGAGAGAATAACATCCCACAATTCCTTGCGGCCGCAGCATTTAAAGCGACGCACCATTCGGCCGTTCATAATAACAAACGTTGCTTATCTTGCATATTATTTAAATACACTAATTAGGATTCATGTTTAATATGAGTGGACAGAGACAACCTTTTCGTTTCACTTTATTTTTAATTAATTATTTATTTGGAACATGTAACAAATACCTCCGTAAAACACAAAACAAGAATAACTAATAAAATGAACAGTAAACAATCAATTCACAAATAATCAACATTAATGAATATTACAGAAGTATATGGTCCTACACCTTCTCCATAACTCCAACAATTAACTCAATATTTATCATATATTCCTGTTTATTCAGTTCCAACCTGGTAATGAAGTGAGGTTTTTCACGGGTTGTCCTCGTTAGGTCAGATCCAGCAGCGGAGGACCTGTGGTATCTGTCTTTAACACACCGTAATGTAATAATGGAGTCTAGTGAAAGAGCAGTCGGATTCTCTGAACACCTCGGTTATCTTTTCCTGAGTCCTCCTGAACTCTCCTTCTCATCTTTCCTTGACCTCATGACGTTTTCCATCCAGGTCAAGGAGAAGTGGTTAGGAAAAGACGTTAGGATGTTCCACCAGCACCGCACACTGTGTCCCATCTCTCTCTCTCATGGGTCCATTTCTCTTTCAGCTGCCTGTCAGATGCAGCTTCAGGTCTCAGTGACGGCAACGACGGAAGTTCAGGAGGTCGCCACGAGGGGCGCTCACTGAAACGTCACCAGCGGCGATCTGTACGCAGCCGATCCCGCCACGAGAAGACTGCAAAGGCCAAGCTGAATGTTCTCAGTGTACGTATCAGAAGCGATGCGTCCATTCACGTTCTGTCTTAAGCTCTGTGTCGTGGGAGAGTTTGAACCTGAACAAATGTTTTGCAGATCTCTAATGTGGGAGACAGAGTAGCTGAGTGCCAGCTGGAAACACACAACAGGAAGATGGTGACCTTCAAATTTGACCTTGATGGTGATAATCCGGAGGAGATTGCACAGATCATGGTAGTAGTGGTTCTTTAACTTTTTACTGTCTAATGGTTGTTCGTTACAATAAATATATTCTCTATAAATGTATACTATATATTCATAGAGTACTATAGACCATTCTGTGGAGCGGTCTCACAGTATTCATAGTTTTAGTTCCAGTAGTTGAACTTCCTCTGCTTTCTGTTCCAGGTTGAGAGTGAGTTCATCTTGGAGAGTGAGCGGGAGTCCTTCATCGAGCAGGTCCGTGAAGTCATAGAAATGGCTGATGAGAAAGGAGATGGCATGAAGGAAGGCTTTCCTCAGGTATTTCTTTACTTTACATCACCTTATCGGCCAGAAGGACCATTCTGCTCCTCAGCTGCTGAACCTGATAATGTAACCGTGAACGTTTTCTCTCTTTACAGATGAGTGATCACCAACAGCAGCCTCAGCTGTCTATTCCCATGCTGCCAGGTGAACACACAGAAACACAGTCCTCCAGTCCAGTTAGTGATTCTTATGAAGTCCAACTCCCGTCTCACATCTTCCCTTTCTTTTGACCTTGGTCTCAGGTATCTCCCCGAGCACTACGGCCCAGGTGGTGCACTCAGCAGGACGCCGGTTCATAGTCAGCCCGGTGCCGGAGTCTCGTCTTAAAGAACAGTTCTTTGGCGCTTCTTCTGCTAACACCTCCTTTGGAGACGAGTCAGGTGAGAGAAACGTTGGTTTTTATTCTCTGTGGAATTAAACTTGGTTTTTAATTCTAAATAGTAATACATTTAATACTGCATGAACATTTATAAATGATTAAAACAACTAAAAAACAACAATGATGGGTATAGATAAATCCTCATGGGGCTGTAAGTGTAATGACCTCATCACCTAACTGAAGTTGAACCTTTAATATTAATAGTAATATTTTCTAAAACAATGCACAAAAGAAAGTTTAATGAAAAATGAAAACTCAAAGGTTTAGCTGGATATCAAGTATTACACAACTGTTATTATGTTCCTGTGTCACATCAGCTTTTGTTCATGCTCAAAATGATGTTTACAGTTTTGTCAGTTTCTGAAATCATTTTCATAAAATGACTTCCTGTTTTTCCTCTTGTTTCCAGTTCCATTGGGTCTTTCTCTGTCCGCTCCATCTGGGATTCTCCAGCAGGCTTTCAGTAAAATGAAGCAGGCTCGTGTAGAGCGATGCAACACCATCGATCCTCCTGCTGCTGAACCAGAACCAGGCACCGTCCCGGCCACAGAGGCGGGACTCGGCCCAAACTCTAACAACATCCTGGTTCCTCCAGAAGCCGTAGCTTCCACTGCTAGCGCTACTTTTCCTGGCGTGCCTCTTGCATCGACTGCAACGCCCTCGCCACCTCCCTCCACTGGGAGGGTTTCCCCCCCGCCTGTAACCACTCAGTCCCAGACTGCAGCTCCCGTCAGCAGCGATCCCAGTCCACCTCCTCAGTCCTCCCATGAAGCCGCCCCCTCACAGCTTCCACCAGCTGCCAACATCCCACCCACATCCTCCACCGGTTCTCCTCCATCAGTGCAGACCTCCGTCCCTGCAGTACCTGGGCCTCAGCAGAGCAGCGGTTCTGTCTCTGTCCCTTCTGTTGCTAGTGGTACATCCAGTGGTACCGGTACTGTCCCTGCTTCAGAGCAGCAGCCTTTCAATGGTGCGGTCCCGTCCTCTCAGCCTGTGAATTCGTCCATCCTTGCCTCCCAGTCTCAGCCCCCTCCTCCCACCTCGTTACCCGGTCAGAACCAGAACCAGAACCAGAACCAGAACCAGGCCCAGCCAGTGGAGTCAGAGGGGGCGGAGCTCCTGAACAAGACCGCTGGTAGAGATGATATCCAGGCTCTGGATAAGAAGCTACGGTCCCTCTTTAAAGATCAGAGCTCTACCTCTGCGTCAGTGGATCAGAACACAGGCACGTCCTCTCCTCCCACCGGGACTTCTTCTCCTCCACCTGGAGCTGCCCTGGTGCCCCCATCTAACCTTCCCCTCACCTCCGGGGTGCAGGCAACCACCCCAGGACAGGGTATTACCCCGGCAGGACAGACGCCTCCATTGAAGCCCAGGGCACAGGTTAGTGAGAACTGCAGCATGCAGGAATACATCCAGAATACTGTTTATTATATAATATATATATATATATATATATATTATATAATAATATTCTGTCTTTGTTTCAGACTTTACCGACTGGCTTCGATCAAGCTGCTACACCTCCCTCTGAACCTGTACCCCCATTCCCTGGACCAAATCAGGTGAGATCTACTATGTTTCTGTAAAGCCCGGACACACTAGGAAGGTCAGCAGCGCATGGCGGCTGCGTTACCTGTTGTTTTTTATTTCGGCGTCTGTGTTAACAGGTTAGAGCAGCCACACTTTCCCGTGAGACTGAGACTCAGCTGCGTCTCTTCTTGAGAATAGAGATCTTGCATATTTTTGATTTTAATGGTGGATTATTACTATTATTTACAAATTGCCACATGTTTCTGAACCTTTCTGTCTAAAATAAATAGAAATGATATGTATAATGAAATTAAATGGCCATTAAAAGACAAACTCTATGCAGAAAGAAAGGGCTGACAGCAGCAGCAGAAACGCAGCTGGTGTGAACACCTGACGCGTGACTCATGCAGCGAGTCACGCGCTCCTGACGTTCCCCGTGTGTCCCGGGCGTAATACTCCCTGCTCTACTACTTTTGTAGGTTTTTAACGGATGGTGTAGATGCACATGTGTACGTCTTGATCCTTACATCCTGTTTGTGTGACTCCACAGGCCCAGCAGCCTCTGGGTAATCTGGACGCCCAGTTGAGGAGAGCTCTGAGCCCAGAGACTGTTCAGGGAGGTGACAGAGTCCAGCCTCCAGCAGCAGGTTTCACACTGGGACGGTTCCAAGTAGGTTTTAATGTCTCTGGTTGATTCAGTCCTAAAACAGTTAAACCTTTTAATCTTTGTGCCGAGTTCATTAAAACCTTCTCCCTCCTCTCTTTCCCAGGTCTCTGTTGCTGCTGACGGTGCGTCCAACAGCGTTCCAGATCCCTCGAGCGTTGTTTCCTCTTCTTCCCTCACGCCGTCTTCTACCTCCTCCTCCTCCTCTTCTTCTTCCTCTTCCTCCTCCTCCTCCCCCTCAAGTCCAGAAAATACCCTCCACCGCTCGTCCTCTCTGTCTAAAGGAGTTTGTGAAACTGACACTGTAAATGGAGCCTCCTCTCTCTCTGCTGGTCCTGCTCATCAGCCCACCACTGTCGGGCGCTTCCAAGTGTCCCCGAGCACCAACGCCACATCTGGGCCAACCACTGACTCTAAAGTGGGACGTTTTTCCGTCACAGGTACGTATCAGATTAAAGGGACTGTTTGTAACTTCTTCCACGTATAAATCATTGCTGGTCGGTGTCTCATGGTCGCTCGCGTGTGTCTCCGCTGTTCAGACTCAGACTCCAACACAAACTCCAGTGAAGCACCAAAACCTGTTGGTTGTATCTAGTGAAGCCCGTCTGTTAAACAGTGATGAAACATTTGAGTTTCAGAGACTTCATTTTCTGAATTCTGGTGACTTTAATGATTATATGGAGAGGGCAGAGGAGAGTACCGGCAGCTTGTGAGAAGCTCCGGTACGCATGAAAAAGTCACGGTACGCCATAAGGAGTAAAATGAGTGAAATACTGCGTACTGCTACGTACCGGCCCACTTAGAGCACTGCTCATCTCTCATGACATGTTGAGCCAGGCAGCTGGCCCAGGGCTGCTTAACGCTACACTCCCTCCCTCTCCTCCTCACTGTGGCCGCTCGGCACAGAGCGATTGGGCCAGCCCAGTGAGCCCAGTGTCAATCAAGGAAAAGAAATGGGCCAATTTACCTATTTTATGGGCCAAAAAAACAAAAAAAGAAGACATACGTCGGCCCACCGGGGAAAAGGCCGGTATGCTAGATAGCCAGTCCAGCCCTGATGTGAGGCCCCTAAGTAAAGCTGCTGTATCTCTAACACCGTCTGTGTTTAATGTCCCTCAGTGACTCCAGCTCCAGCAGCCGGCTCCAGTCCAACACATAGTTCCAGTATGCAGAACGGACCCTCATCCTCAACGTCCGATCCTCATAACGCTTACACCCGTTACAGTAGTGACAATGACGACGACTCTGAGACCGAGGACGAAGCTCTGCAGAAAGAAATCAGCCGTCTCAGAGAAAAGTACGTCACACGTTCACAATCCTGCTTCACGCCACCTTCAGTGTTACCTGACAGCTCACTAGAATGTGTTAACGTGACCGTGTGTCGTCTCCCACTCACAGACATATGATGGAGATCCAGACGCTGCAGACCCGTCAGAAAGAGGAGATAGAGACCTTGTTCACGCGGATGGGAAAACCTCCTCCTCCTTCGGTCTGCTCCCCTGCCGTGGCGATGGCCGGAGGTCGTCGAAGGCTCAAGAGCAAAAGCAAAAGCCACAAATCTGCTCGCAGCAGTGGACAGCCCAGCCCCGCGCACTCAGGTAAGGACAGGGAACCGACTGGTTCTGGTCCTTTAGACTAAAGGAATTCTCTCTTTGATGCCGGTGCTAAAGTCAGTCGCTGAAGCTGTAGAAATGGTACGTTCCTGGGTAAATGTTTACACGCCATCGTGTCTTGTGTTCGTATGTTCAGGATCCCCGGCCTCAGCTCAGAGTCTGCATGGTTCAGAGTCTCCTCCAAAGCAAAGTTCCCCCTCAGAAACAGCAGCAGAGGCCTCGCAGGCCGTTAACAGGTCCTCCATAAAGCAGCTCAGATCCTCTCCATCCATGCCCAGCCTCAGTAGTTGCTCCACGGGTACGTGCACGCTCTTCATGTGGTCACAGCGAGATACTCGCGTTGATTCCTTGAATTTATTTTCTCACCTCTGTTCTTGTTTACCAGGATCAGGTGGGACCAGCTCCACGAATGGTTCAGGCTACTGTCAGAACCAGTCTACTTCTCTGACCCAGGCGACTGGACCCGCTCCTCCTTCCTCTCACACCCAGAAGGGCAAGGGCACCTTCACCGATGACCTGCACCAGCTGGTGGATAACTGGGCCCGGGACGCCATCAGCCTGTCCCAGTGCAAGAAAGGACCCAAAACTGGAGCACCAGCACCAACTGGACACGATGTAGGCGTTCAGTACTTACTCTGAAAACTCTCATTATCTTCATCATGTTTGTGCACGTTGGTATTAGGGATGCACCGATACCGATACCAGTATCGGGTCCGATACTGTGCTCATGTACTCGCAAAACAGCTCCGATACAACGGCACCGATACCGGCGCGCGCCGGCCCTCACTTTCATTGCGCCACGGGGTTTTGCTTGCACCCTCTGACTCACGCGTGCGTTAGACTCCTTGGTCCGTGTTTCAAGACAGGTCGGGTGGGTTGCCGACATCGCCGCAAACCTCTGGCGCCTTTTACGTGGGCCGAGCCCCGCTTTAGGGGCACGATGCGGTTGGGGTGCACTGAGGACAGTCCACCCCGGTGACACTTTGTCCACGGCTCCGGGAAGCACTTTCACCCCGAGCCTTTCCAAGCCAACCTAGAGCCGGTGGCGGCGCACCGCCTCGTATGTGGGACTCCCCAGCCTGCCGTGTGTCGCTCACACCCTCCAGCTGGCTGTTAACGAGGGTCTTTAGGCACAGAGAAGTACTCGTATCGGTACTCGGTATCGGAGAGTACCCAAACGGAAGTACTTGTACTCGGTCTGAATAAAGTGGTATCGGTGCATCCCTAGTTGGTAGGATGTGTATCTGCCTGTCTGTCCTCTGCTAATCTCTCATGCTACTGGACCCATCAGTCTAATACTTTTGTGCTCATTTATGACCATATGCTCAAAGACCGTTGTGGCAATTCACCAGTTTGGCTGTTGGTTGACTGTTTAATAGCATCATTGACTGCTGACTCCTCTTAACCGGCCGGTCGGGGTCGCAAGAGCTCAACAACAAGCAGCAAAGGGCATTTCAAGACAACAAGCCTTACACCGTCTGTTGGGGTATATTATATATCCATATTTTGGCCTTTGTTGTGGCTCATTTTGAACTGGAGCATCTGCAGATTAATTCCACATCCGATATGTTAATGATCCACTAATGTTAGGCACGACAGGACTGTTTCTGTTGTCTTCGCCGCCATCTTGACTGTAAGGAAGCCAGAAGGACAGCTGAGTGAGATTCAACTCTTCTTAGTTTGGGAGGGGAGAGGGAGACGACCTGGCAGAGATCTGCCCTCTACTGACTTCTCTCTTCTAGTGGCTGTCTGGCCTCATCTGATGTTAATGTTGTGGTTGATGTCCTGTAATAATCCGTCAGATTCAGTAGTAACACTTTTACACTTTGTTCCCGTTTACAGATCATCCCTCCAGCCAACATGGGCCGTAAATTCTCTGCTCCAGGCTACCTCTGCCCAACCCTTCCCACGCCTTCCAGCACCACGTCCACTACGTCCACTCACCTCCCCAACCCAGCCAACCCCTCTGTCCCTCTGGGGCCTCGTAAAGGCTCTCTGGGCCCAGTTGCGTCGGGGTTTGGATACCCCTCAGCCCCGTACAGCGCTCCTCAGTGGGCAGGACCCACGGGCACATGCCAGGTCAGCATGCTCAACCCCGCACAGCCACTAACGCAGTACCAGCCGCCTACGACGGCCTCGGTGTCCCTGCACCAAGGCTACCATATGGGAACCGCACCGGCCCCCCAGAGTTCAGTCAGCCCCGGAGGGCCCAACCTGAGGCCTACGTAGCCCAGTTGTAGCCCTGGTCCAGGCTGAGACGGAGGGCCACACAGGGCAGACAGTCGTGAACGAGAACCACTAGCTCCGTCGGCCGGTCGGCTGGCTGGATTAATGTGCTTTTTATTTTTAGTTCAACTTTTATTATTATGTGTTTTTTTTTCTCTGAGTAGAGTTGACCTGTGTGGTTCAAGTCCTCTCGGGCAGAACCACATCTGCCTGGCTTATTGGAGGGAGAGTGCAATACACATCCACAGCACAAGAGTGTCACACTTAGCCCGCCGTCGGCGGTGACGAGTCGGTCGGTTGTGTCTGGTGATGTAATGACCCGAAGGCGTAACCAACGGCAGCCAAAGATGTCTTTAGAGAGCAGACGTTGTCATGTTGTCAGTCCTCTGAAGAGGAGGAGGTAGGAGGGGTTCTGGTTCAGGTTCACATCCTTACTGGTTCTGACTTTGAGCCCAGCTGGGATCCAAGACACCACATAGACACACGTGTGCACACACACACACACACACACACACACACACACACACACACACCTACACACACCTGACTAAACATGAAGCTGGTTGAGTGACTTGGGATGGTAGTAAGTTGTCTCAGAGAGCAAGGGAGTGTACAGAGAGAGGGATGTAAGAGAGGGACAGTCGGTCTGTCCCAGAGAGGGACAGTCGGTCTGTTCCAGAGAGGGACAGTCGGTCTGTCCCAGGTGGATGAACAGAGTGTGACTGGTTGAGTTGTTGAGTTGGGAGCAGAAAGACTTGGTAGGTTTGGAGGAGTGTACCGGACCGGGCTGCAGGATGAATCCATCCCAGCGGGTTCCTGTTAGTAAAACGCAATAATGGCAACGAGTAGATGAGCTGTCCCCTGTAACTGTGGCCTTAATCCCCAAACACATCGAAACATTGACTGTGTACATACTGTAGGTATTTCTTCTTCACTAGGTTATGATTCCATGTTTAGTATATTTATGTCCCTGTGAGTCCGGTGACTTTGTGATTTGAGTTGTCCATTAATACAGATTTATTATACAGATTTATTTTTCACGTCTGATATGTAAGCCAGTGGATCTGCCACATAAAAAAAGCATTGTCCTGGTGTTGACCACCACTCGCAGTGTGAAGCTTAAGAGGTGATGCTGCTGTAAATCACAGGGGGGGGGGTTATGGGTGTTTTTTGTTTTATTTTTTCACTTTTTTTTTAATACAAGAATGAAATAAGAATCCCAAAATAGACACAACTTCACTTAGTGCTGATGTGAGCAGCTCAACATCTGCTGATCATATCATATAAACTCTGCTTTATGGCCGTAGTATCACTAGCATCGTAGTA
The DNA here is from genome assembly GCF_015220745.1 of Sebastes umbrosus. Classification (NCBI taxonomy): domain Eukaryota; kingdom Metazoa; phylum Chordata; class Actinopteri; order Perciformes; family Sebastidae; genus Sebastes; species Sebastes umbrosus. The sequence continues at coordinate 256,800 of NC_051272.1, forward strand.
TCACTAGCATCGTAGTATCACTAGCATCGTAGTATCACTAGCATCGTAGTATCACTAGTATTGTAGTATCAGTGGAAGGCATTAGTCTCTGAGGGGATGCAGTGCCCCCCCCACGCCTCCCAGTCGTTTCCACAGACGAACCGGTCGCTGGTGAAGTCACATTAATAAAATCTCTCCGCTCAGAACATCGGAACATTTAGCCGTCACCTCTCATATCACACGTGTCTGGGGTTCTCTCTCTCTGTGGTCTGTTTTTGTATGCTTCTATTTAATAAAACCAATGTTCTTTATGGACCTGTATTCAGCCATCAGATCTTGATGTTGTTTCACTGTAATTATTATTAAAGGTTGTTAAACAACATGTAGTTAAAGGAATATAAAAAGTGCAATTGCAGGGTTGTTGTTGTTGTTGGTATCCTACTCCCCACGCAGGAGTGATCCCGTGGTTTATTAAGCTCTTCTCTCTATGACTGCCCTGCCCCCCCCCCCCCCCTTTCTATTCTATTGTATATATGTTGATGTGAGGTAAATGCTTTCACGTAATGCTCAGTCACTAGAGTACGCTTGTGGTGACCCACTCTACATGCACATGCACTCTAGCCTGTAAACATGAGGAACACTTTAGTGCCTTGCATCCTCACTAATGACAAGTTCCAGATCCGTCTAGTCGTGTAGCCGTGACCGTACCGCAGAAACCCAGTTAACCTGTGACCGTATTGCAGAAACCCAGTTAACCAGTTAACCTGTGACCGTACTGCAGAAACCCAGTTAACCTGTGACCGTACTGCAGAAACCCAGTTAACCAGTTAACCTGTGACCGTACTGCAGAAACCCAGTTAACTAAACAACAGGTAGCTCCAGAACTGTTGCACGGAGAGCTCAGAGTCTGTGACGCTCTGAAACACCAGACAGGACTGCAGAACGAAGAGCACAGGGAGTGATGTGGAAGCGTTTCTGTTCTCTCTACAGGTCACTTTGTGTGTTTTATATTTGGCTCATGTGTTCGGCTGACATTTGTTTTTGTGGATTTCCCATTAAAGCGTTTCGCTGGTTCCGGCAGCGAGCGAGCTGTATAAAGGTTTAAAAGTTGTCATGCTGGCTCTAATTCTGTCTCCCCACCTCACACGAGTGCCATGCTGTCATTGTGACTCTTCCGCCTGCTCGTAGATTGGATGAATAGTTAAACTTCTCTAGAGAAAAATAAGTTACTGCAATGCAGAATATGCAACGTTTAAAGTTTTAAAGGGACTGAGGGGTGAGGGAAACACTTGCATGCTGATGAGGGTTGTTACCGACTTCAATGTTTTTGATGTTGGAATATTAGATCTTTTTGTTAATTCTTATTCTTTGCCTTCCTGAGAGTGATCACAACGCGTTGATCTGTTCGATATCACAGGCACAACTTCAATATCAAACTATGGGCGTATGATTTCTGCATGCTGGCTTCACTGGTGTTTAATCTTACACATGACAACTGGCTACTGTACAGCACAAGGTCACAACAAAGCTCTTAAAGGTCCACATGCTCCTCTGCTCCTATCAGTAATGATCACAGCCCTCTACAGAAGCGTCTGAGGCTGCTGACACGCAGTAACATCTGTCCAGCTCTTCTTTCTGATCCCTCCTCACTGACCTCTGTGATTCAGTGTCTGTTTTGTGTCTGTTTTCCACATTGTACAAAATGTAAAAACAAATAAAAATAATATCAATTAAAGCACTTGTCATGCTTATTGGAATAATCGTTAACATGTTATGACCAGATTGTGATATTTTATTTCACTAATTTGTGAATATTGCTCCTCTGGGATGTTTTTTTTTTTCTTGAAATAAAATGATTCCAAGACCCTGAAAAGTGAAATCCCTACATAGTTCTCTACAATATTAAATATGTGATCAAATAAGCACCAATCAAAGTTTAAAAAAAACAACCTGTACTATTTATTAAGAGTTTGTTGGTTTCTATCAATAAATATAAATAAAACTCAGCCGACTGACTTCTGTGGTTTTGTGTTTATTGTTTTTTACAAAACCAGATAACATTTCTCCAAAAATCAAATAGCAGCAACTCATTGCAAAAATTAAATAAATATGAAAACAAAAGTAAAATCAATGTTATAAAGTGTTGAGGAAGCAACATGAACTCTCAAGTGTCCAGTCGGCGTTTCTTCATGTTCTGTCCGTGTCTGTACGGACTGACGGCTTCACCTGGAACCGAGAAACAGTAGATTGAAGAGCACAAAATTCAGACAACAGCTCACTAACATCTGTCTCATGAAACCTCACCTGGTCCGGCCTGATACTGGTTCTGATGTTGAGGTCTGTGCTGAGCCCGGTCCTGTCCTCGGCTGTACGAAGGGCCCTCGTCCGGAGGTCTGCCCGGGGCTCTTTGAGGGGTCTTACTTCGCGTCTGCATCTGGTGATTCCCGGGCGTGCCGGGCCGGAGTTCTCTGGAGAGCGGGCTGCCTGAAGGGATATCCAGCGCATCGATCCCGTCCAGAGTGAAATCCCAGAGCTCAGGATCGTCTGCAGGAGAAGACAAACCAGTTTCACTGAGTGAGGCTCGCTGGGAAAAGGTGAAGAGAGGCAGGTTTCCTCCCCACACTGTGTTAAAGTATGTTGAGCCCTCTGGTTTACAGCACCTGCTAGATGCTCGTCCCTGCTGCTGGGCTTCCTGTGTCCAGCTGAGCTGCTGTCCCTGCACGCAGGTACATCTTCATGACCTGGAGGAATGGATTACACCTTTAGAAAAACACTCATACTCCTAAAAGTTAAGAACAAAGAGACACTCAAACCTGGAGGCCAAATCCAACACAATGTCATAAAGCACGTTTCAAATTCAACATCACATCTGGTCTGCAAAAGATTATTTTCCTGTTTTTATTTTTCAGTCTTTTTTTTATTTTACTAGCAAGGCTTCAAAATTAGAGCATAAAAATCAACTCTTTACTTCACATGTAGCCGGCTGTGCAACTTTTCAACAGTTTAGCAGTTTCAAGAGAGTTGGATATTTATTTTTTGTGGCATTAAATGTGACTTCTTCCTATTCTTCTTCAGTCTGCCAGCAGAAATCAGCTGTTGTCAGATAAAGAGTCTCACAGCGCTACTGTCGGTACGAGGGAGGAACTTATTGCTGAGTACTGAAGCTGTAGTAAAGACAAACCCGTCCACTTCTGGGTAATTTGAGTTGGAGACCGCTGCTTTACACAGAATGAAATCCCTCATGACGACACAGGAAACCTTTACCTCCGCTGGATCCTCGTCCAATAACGACCTCTGTGTCCTCAGACTTGGCGTAATCCTGTTTCTGCTGCAGCTTCCGGGTCTCCATCTCTCTCCGGAACTTCTCTTGAAGCTGCTGCTGCCGGAGCTTTCTCAGCTGTTTGGGGTCCGTGTGCACTTCAGACCCGCTGACGTCTACCGAGTCCGTGACGGGTCTTAGAGGGAGAGACGGAGGTCACAGATCGGAGGTGAAGCACAAGAGATGAAGAAGTGTCGTTAAAAACAGCCACTAGACCCGCTGCTGGTTACCTGGAGTCCAGGTTCTCACTCCTCCTGTCAGCGGGGCCAGCAGCTGTAGGGGTATGAACGTCTGAATAGTTCTGGTTCTGGTTGAGGACTCTGGGCTCCAGCGGCGTCCTGCCAGGACCCGCCGCAGATACGAGCTTTTGCTCTCGGACCAGACTGGAGATCCGGGCCTTCTCCACTGACGGCTCCCCCTCAGAGCGCTTGGTCTGGGCCGGGTCCACAGGAGGTCGAGGCTTGGTGTAGAGGAGGAGATTCAGCATCCAAACATTGTTGAATGAGAATAAAGACACTAAATGCTAAGGGTTGATCTGTATCTGACCTGTTTGGGGATCTTGTTAATGGCTATGAGGTATTCTTTATCCAGGATGCAGTTTCCAAGAGCGTTACCGAAGCATCTAAACAAGACCCCAAAAAACAACAAAGAAGTTGAACGTCAGCGAGTCTTTCATCAGTCTTCTTATAACATATCATATTTTAGAAAGATTGATATTCCAGTACTTCAGTGCTCTCTTCATGCCGTCCGTCACAGCTTCCTTTCTGGCCTTCTCCAGCGACAGAGCTTTAGACTTCAGTCCTTCACTGACTCCGTACCCGACATCCTCATGGAACGACCCGTCCTGGAGGAAGAGTGCACGTTACACACAAACTCATGTGGACGACATGAAATATACATAATGTTGAATTCTAATCTGATAATCTTGATCAGGTTATCCATCATGAGAAAATGAAATTAAAATCAATACAGTAACATAAATGGTTCTTCATCTGACCTTCAGCTGCACTTTGATAAACGCACTGACTCCCACATAGAACTTCCCGTTGAGGTGGTCGATGAAGTCTGTAAAACAGAAGAGTGTTGTCAGTCTGACTGTGTCGACTTTAACGGCATCCTCTGGTGACGAGAAGCTGGAGGAGTCGTACCGACGTTCTGCTGAGAGATGGAGTGAGACCATCCGTTGTATCCAAACATCTCGTTGGCCAGGCCGATCACACGATGCCCTTCAACATAGCAAACCTGGAAGAGTCCATTCATGAGTTGACATGAGAGAGGGGGGGTGGTCTTATGATTAACTGATTTATCATACTGGAAAGTAGGTTGCAACAATATCTTATAGTTTCCCCTCGAGGAAATATTATCCTTAAGATAAGATCAGATAAAACTGTATTGACTGTCATCACACGATCCAAACAATCAACAGAGGAACAAACAACATAAAAAACACCTGTCAGGTCAATATTCTATTAATATATATCAATACACACACACACACACACACACACACACACAACAATGAGCACGATCCCAGGTACCGTGCATGTTATGTTGGGGGCGAGGGGGGGGGTTCTTCAGAGCAATGAAAATGCAGTAACGGTGTGATTCTAATGACCAGCTGACAGACACAGAGAGATAAACAAAGACTGGCCTTCTGTCCTCCTCCAGCCATCCTGCTGCTGATGTACTCCGGGCCCAGCCTCTGTCGCAGAGCTCGGTGCACCGCCTGGTGCTCCTCCGCTGTGTAGGTATACTGACAACACAGGAATAATCATATTAACAATAAGAACTAGAATAAAGGCTGGCTGGTTTTTCACACACTGATTTTAAAACTGAATAAATGAGTGTCTCAGGAGTTTATGGTTAAAGGAGTTGGTGTGTTTAACGTTACCTGTCCGAAGCACCTGAGAGCCGAGCCGCTCCGCTCCTCACCGTTACTGGACATCATCACTGCAGAGCTCTGCTACTGACACGGAAATCTAAAACACACACGGAAACAATCAACGGTAGTTAACACTCACATCATGGATGTATTAAGAGAACAGTCGCCATTAAACCAAACGAAGAAGAAGAAGAAGGAAACAGACAAAACTAAAGAGACTGTTAGTAAGAATCCTAAATGTGTTGTTAACAGCTTCACCTGTGGTCGTTAAGTCAACTAAAGTCAGCGTCCTGTTGCTGGCGCTTGTGCTCGCTCTACATAGACATGAAGGAGCATCACTCAACACAGTGAGGAGACACACGTCAGCTAAAAGCACAATATCACTCTATATTTCAGCTGCTTGGCAGTAATGTTAGCTGACCAGACCAAGGTCTCTCCATGAATCAATGCTGATCCTAGTGTTGGCTTTTCCCGCCTCAGCCTCCCGACCGCGGCCGGAGGGAACGGGGGAGACGCCGGAGTTTTGGTCGGAGACGATAACGTTTCTCTCTGCGGAGCCCCGTCACTTCACAAGACACGGGAAACCTCTGTTGGTCTGGAGGAGCTGCAGCAGTTATTTCTGCACAAACGTCCACTGAACATTCACTAGATATTCTCAGAGCTAAACTAACTCTTCTGCAGTGTGGAGTGAGCAGCATGCACGGGAGAGGTGGAGAGAGAGAGCGAGAGAACGAGCGCGGTGTGTGAGTGAAGGCAGGCAGAGGAGCAGAGGAGGAGAGGAGGAGAGGAGGAGAGGAGGAGAGGAGGAGAGGAGGAGAGGAGCAGAGGAGGAGAGGAGCAGAGGAGGAGAGGAGGAGAGGAGGAGAGGAGGAGAGGAGCAGAGGAGCAGAGGAGCAGAGGAGGAGAGGAGGAGAGGAGGAGAGGAGCAGAGGAGGAGAGGAGGAGAGGAGGAGAGGAGCAGAGGAGCAGAGGAGGAGAGGAGCAGAGGACCAAAGGAGCGGAGGAGCAGAGGAGCAGAGGAGGAGAGGAGCAGAGGAGGAGAGGAGGAGAGGAGGAGAGGAGCAGAGGAGCAGAGGAGGAGAGGAGGAGAGGAGCAGAGGAGGAGAGGAGGAGAGGAGGAGAGGAGCAGAGGAGCAGAGGAGGAGAGGAGGAGAGGAGCAGAGGAGGAGAGGAGCAGAGGAGCAGAGGAGGAGAGGAGCAGAGGAGCAGAGGAGGAGAGGAGCAGAGGAGCAGAGGAGCAGAGGAGGAGAGGAGGAGAGGAGCAGAGGAGCAGAGGAGCAGAGGAGGAGAGGAGGAGAGGAGCAGAGGAGCAGAGGAGCAGAGGAGCAGAGGAGGAGAGGAGCAGAGGAGCAGAGGAGCGGGGCTTAAGGGGTCATCGTTGAAGGCCTGGAAGCTCAGCTGGTGGTAGAAGTTAGTTGTGTATGAAACACAACAAGAAGTTACAAACAGGAACTTTCACAGACTCTAGGTTAAATAGCTCTGCTTTCTGCTCCTCCAGAGACTCGCATCATCTATAAGGTCAGAACGGTACGTTTCTTGTTAAAAGCTGAAATGAGCTTATAAAGTTATCTGATGTAAACTCACCGCTTAATAACTCCTAAAGTGACTGTTGTTGTTTGGAATGAGCGACCCGGAACATTAAACAAGACGAACATCTGAACTTCCGCTCTGACATCAAGGCCTGTAGAAGGAGGTTAGGTTTGGGGTATGACGCATGCGCAGTGGAACTGAAGCTGCGGTCCTGCGTTGTGATTGGCTCAATTTCAGCGAGTGCAGACCAGATTCTACTGCGCATGTGTAGTACCCCCGAAGGTGTGACGTATTAATGACGCGTGACCAGCCTCCTTCTATAAGCCTTGTCGGACAACCGGGTATACATGATTTCAAGTTATTTTTTCTCACCACTTAATTAAAAAAATGTAGTCTAGTAAAATATCAAGACAGATTTGAGGGGAAATGTCTCGTTTCTTATTGTTTTTATTTTTTTGAAGCTTATTTCTGAAGTCCTTGCTCCTCTTTTTTATTTTGTGTTCTTATCTATGCCTGCTGATTAACAAATGACTGTTTATTTATATACATTCCTCCTTTTTTCATTTATTTAGATAACGTTTATATTGTATTATATTATAAGTATGTATTCTCTGAAAAATCTTGTATGTTCTTTAATGTGTCTTTTGCCCAAAAAATTATCAGATCCGTTATATATATATATATATATATATATATATATATATATATATATATATATATTATATATATATTTTTTATATATATATTTTTATATATATATATATTTATATATATATATATATAAATATATATATATATTATATATATATTTTTTATATATATATTTTTATATATATATATATATTTATATATAAATATATATTTGTCTTCAAAAAAAAAAATAATTGTCGGACAACCGGAAGAGGAGTTCATGCTGCCTTCACGGCCTGTCGGAAAATAAACATTGAGATCACTGAGTCACTGAGATGCTTTTGTAAAAAACGCACACACGAAAAAAAAAAAAGACAAACTGCTTTTATTTCATGTGGACATGATGGACTGATATGTTTCAACCTCAGATGGTCTTCCTCAGGTTTTAATACAAAAACATCACAACATTATCTCCCAATTAGCTTAATGAGTCATCTGATATGAGACATTTACAGAACGATAAGAGACTGATTCAGTTCAGACAACTTCATTTATCCCCAAGGGGGCAATTCATTTGTAGCATTCCCAGTCTATCCATCCATCCATCCATCCATGCATGCATCCATCCATCCATCCATTCATCCATTCATCCATCCATCCATTCATCCATCCATACAGCCATTCATCCATTCATCCATCCATTCATCATTCATCCATCCATCCATCCATCCATCCATTCATCCATTCATCCATCCATCCATCCATCCATCCATCCATTCATCCATCCATCCATCCATCCATTCATCCATTCATCCATCCATCCATTCATCTATCCATACATCCATTCATCCATTCATCCATCCATCCATCAATCCATCCATCCATCCATCCATCCATCCATTCATTCATCCATCCATTCATCCATCCATCCATTCATCCATTCATCCATCCATCCATTCATCCATCCATCCATTCATCCATCCATTCATTCATCCATCCATTCATCCATCCATCCATTCATTCATCCATCCATTCATCCATCCATCCATCCATCCATCCATTCATCCATCCATTCATCCATTCATCCATTCATCCATCCATCCATCCATTCATCCATCCATCCATCCATCCATCCATTCATCCATCCATTCATCCATTCATCCATTCATCCATCCATCCATCCATTCATCCATCCATCCATTCATCCATCCATCCATCCATCCAACAAACAACCAATAATTAGTTAAGTCAGAGGAACCATATTAAAGGCATGGGGGCAGTTGGAGGGTTACAATAAGTTACAATAAGAAGCATATAAATAGGATTTTAGCAAGAAAGCCAAAAAATAAGAAACAATATATGAGAACAACATATCTTAAAGTTCCTCTAATAACAGTCATTTAAAATGGGTATGGTCTGTGTTCAGCAGCGTAACAGCAGAAGGGATAAAGGACCTGGAGTAAGGATTTGTTCTCTTTAAGGGCCCATTATAACATTATAACGTCATCAGAGAGAATTCAACACAAACAATGTGATCTGGTTGGCTGATCGTTTCTTTTGCTTTCAGCCTCATGTTCCTCCCAACTTGTGCCCAAGTCCTTCTGCTGAACTCCAATATTGATGGAGCACACTTTGACTAAACTATTTAGACTGTTCCTGCCCTTCACAGACAGCCCGTTAAACCAGCAGGTAAAAGAAAAGGTTAAAAGGCTTTCTATAAAGAATGGTAAAAGTTACATTAGATCGTATCACAGACATTAAAAGAATTTAGCTTCCGCATTATATGATTCAGACACTTCTCTAATGTTATTGTCTTCATGAGAGACCTGGGGCTGATCTGTGGCTGCCTCTGGTGGGAACTGGGACTTACTGTAGGACATCTGTACTGGAAGGATCACAGTTTAAGGACACTGTAACATGAAACATTGAATAGATCGGCCCCGTTGTCACCGATACCTGATCCAGCTATTTGAGTCTGTATCGGTGCGTCTCTACTACAATCATGTGGAGCCTCACTTCTGTGTGTTCTTGTGTTTTCACCATGAACCAGTAGAACTATATCATCCTAGGAAACAACTAGCAGCTGTTTCCTGTGTAAACCCAGCAGCATTTTTCCTGTCTCAACTTGAAGGGCACACAGGTGAAGTTCTGAATGCTCCTATTTTATTAAAAGAAGTTTGTTCAGTAACAGGAATACGGCTTCTCACCTGTGTGGGTTCTCATGTGGTTTATCAAGCTACTGCTAGATCTGAAAGCTCTACCACATGTTTTACAAGTATACGACTTCTCGTCTGTGTGGATTCTCATGTGCCTTTTCAATGCTGAGATGGCACAGAATCTTTCCCCGCAGGTGTTGCAGAGGTACGGCTTCTCACCTGTGTGGATTACCAGGTGTCTCTGAAACTGTGACTTATATTCAAAAGCTTTCTGACACGTGTCACATTTGAAACTTTGTACCTGTGTGAGTTTTACTTTGAATCGTTGCCGTAGTAGGGTTATATACATTGTTAGTGTGTCTGTTACTTTTGTGATGTTGGTTCTGTTGTTCTGGTTCTGCATCTCTAGTTGATCCTGAGTCTCCTCTAATAAAGGCAGTGTGGCAAATTATGGCACGAAAGACGAGGAATATGTACATGATTATGGAGTTTATTGAAGTTAAACTTGCACAATTAAACACTTTTTACTCAACGTTTTTAGTATTTCTCAATTCTCAGTGACTTCAAGAAAAACAAGTTCAGGTTACACAGAAAATAAAAATGCTGCCTGTTGTGTAAATAGATTTGGTAGGTTTAGGCTAGCCGTCTTTTTATATCTCAGAAACTTCAAAAATAAATTATACACAAAATAACAAAAACAAATTACACAATAATGCTCAAAACAACTTTGACTTGGTGTGTATGATTACTGTCCATCAGTAGCCATATCTAGGTTCTTTTGTAGAAAAAACATTTTTAAAAATACATCTGTGGAACTTTTGAATCGATTCAGAATCTTAGAAAATAAGAATCTTGATTTTTACATGAATCCATTTTCCCTCCCCTAGCAGACACTATTTTTTCCGTCTTCTACATGTTTTTCTGTCGAGTACCTAGCATTTATCATCTGGCTTTTCTAAACATTTTTTGTGACTAAAACTGGATCCTCTGTGCTGCAGTGATGCGGCTTCTCACCTGTGTGCTTCCTCTCGTGGAATTTCAAGTTACAGGTAGATCTGAAATCCATCCCACATGTTTTGCAAATATACGGCTTCTCACCTGTGTGGGTTCTCGTGGTCTTTCAAGTAACTGCTACTTCCGAAATCTTTCCCACATGTTTTGCAAGCATATGACTTCTCATTTGTGTGGATTCTCATATGCCTTGTAAGTGATGAACTGTCACCGAAACTTTTCCTGCAGGTCATGCAAAGGTACGGCTTCTCACCTGTGTGAGTTCTCATGTGTTTAGTCAATGCTGAATTGAAACGGAATCTTTTCCCGCAGGTCTTGCAGAGGTACGGCTTCTCACCTGTGTGGATTCTCATGTGGATTATCAAGCTATCATTAAGTCTGAAATCTTTCCCACATGTTTTACAAGTAAACGACTTCTCACCTGTGTGGATTCTTGTATGTCTTTTCAGTGATGAAAGGTCACATAATGTTTTCCCACAGGTCTTGCAGAGGTACAGCTTCTCACCTGTGTGTTTTCTCATGTGGCGTTTCAAGGGAGCATTAAGTCTGAACTCTTTCCCGCAGGTCTTGCAGATATACGGCTTCTCACCTGTGTGGATTACCAGGTGTCTCTGAAACTGTGACTTATATTCGAAAGCTTTCTGACACGTGTCACATTTGAAAGACTTTGTACCTGTGTGAGTTTTACGGTGAATCGTTGCCGTAGTTGGGTTATATACATTGTTAGTGTGGCGTTTGCTTTTGTGATGTTGGTTCTGTTGTTCTGGTTCTGCATCTCTAGTTGATCCTGAGTCTCCAGGCTCGCCTCCTTTCTGATCTTGGCTTTCAGCTTCATGAGAGTTGTGAGAGAGGAGCTGCTGGTCACTGGTTGGTTCTGATACTACAGAGCTTTGAGCTGACATGGAGCTTAAAGGCTTTTCCTCCAGCGCACTCTGAGTTGCACGGATACTAAAGTCCAGAGTGTGGTCTTCACTGGGCTCACTTTCCTCATCAACAGGAGTCAGCATGAAGGCATCAGCCTCCTGCTTCAGTACCAGCTGCTCTCCCTCCTCACTGCTGCAGAGTTCCTCCTGTTCCTCTTTAATCTGTGGAGGCTCTGGGTCCTCTTGGTCCGGACTGGAGTTCCTCTCCTGAATACAGAGCTGCTGCTCAGCCAGAACCTCCTCCTCCTTCCAGACATGTTGCTGTGGGAGCTCTGGAGGACAGAGGAGCAAAGAGACAGGAGACTACTGTGATGAGAGACAAAGACAAAGAGACAGGAGACTACTGTGATGAGAGACAGAGAGACAGGAGACTACTGTGATGAGAGACAGAGAGACAGGAGACTACTGTGATGAGAGACAGAGAGACAGGAGACTACTGTGATGAGAGACAAAGGGACAGGAGACTACTGTGATGAGAGACAAAGACAAAGAGACAGGAGACTACTGTGATGAGAGACAGAGAGACAGGAGACTACTGTGATGAGAGACAGAGAGACAGGAGACTACTGTGATGAGAGACAGAGAGACAGGAGACTACTGTGATGAGAGACAGAGAGACAGGAGACTACTGTGATGAGAGACAGAGAGACAGGAGACTACTGTGATGAGAGACAAAGAGACAGGAGACTACTGTGATGAGAGACAGAGAGACAGGAGACTACTGTGATGAGAGACAAAGAGACAGGAGACTACTGTGATGAGAGACAGAGAGACAGGAGACTACTGTGATGAGAGACAAAGACAAAGAGACAGGAGACTACTGTGATGAGAGACAGAGAGACAGGAGACTACTGTGATGAGAGACAAAGACAAAGAGACAGGAGACTACTGTGATGAGAGACAGAGAGACAGGAGACTACTGTGATGAGAGACAGTCCCTCTATTAGTAGTGAACATTAATAGCGAACATTGATAGTGAACATTAGTAGTGAACATTAATAGAAAACATTAGTAGTGAACGTTAATAGTGAACATTAATAGCGAACATTAATAGAAAACATTAGTTGTGAACATTAGTAGTGAACATTAATAGAAAACATTAGTAGTGAACATTAATAGTGAACATTAATAGAAAACATTAGTAGTGAACATTGATAGTGAACATTAATAGAAAACATTAGTAGTGAACATTGATAGTGAACATTAATAGAAAACATTAGTGGTGAACATTGATAGTGAACATTAATAGAAAACATTAGTAGTGAACATTGATAGTGAACATTAATAGCGAACATTAATAGTGAACATT